>NC_060248.1:91242628-91545659 GCF_921293095.1 Ischnura elegans
ATTCAAATTTGACATCTCATTTGATTCCTATGATACGAGTTGAATGTATGAAAAATAACGAGAAATGACATTTCTATTGGTATTTTATGCCGTTGAATTATTTCTAATTACCTCAATGGTATTTATTTGTATTATAATAGATGAACAGGCCTTGGGTTACACTTACCCCAATCATCGAGGCAAGTGTAAATGCTGACTACAATTCATGTTCTTTGTTCCAGAAAGGAAACCATTGAAATATGTGAGCATTATATTTGATTTGCCGCTGGAGCATTAATGTCCCAAATAGAATATAGAATATTAATACATAAAATTGAATGCCAATTCATTGTTCAGTACCTAACGAAATGTCAACTATATAAATATGGGGTTCCACTTACCCCAGTGTACCTTATACAAATTCCACAATTGAGACACAGGAGATTCATTTTCCAAAATTTTTAAATTTTTAATTATTTACAACTTTTATTTGGTATATTGTCTGATGTGATTTACCCGCAGTAGTGATGTAGACAATTACTGGCAAGGTTCTAACCTTGATATACCTACTGAAAATACAGAGGTGTTATAGGAAATTCAAAATGAGTAATTTACCATAAATTATGATCTGTCGAGAGAGAAGATTGCACTCTAATGAGAAGATGAAAATCTTATGCTTGCAAAAACCTAATTTTGGTGACGGATTACTCACTTAACGCTATTATCTTGAAAATTTTAGGTAATATATAGGAGATTGTAGTCAACATTTTCTAGTACCCACAATATGCATATTTTTACCTTTAAACTATTATCTCACATGTATTTACTTAATATGTGATGTACAAACTTACATGGATTGCCATTGGAAAAAATTTCAAATAAATTCAACCGCTTCAAGCGTATTACATTGGAATTTCGGCATACGGAAATAATAGAAAATATTTAGACCGAAAATCTAACTACGAACCTTCATCTTTCCGGGCCACTGCATACGGCTTATAGCCGTACACGCGGTATGAAATTAAAATATTACAGATTAAGGTATGCCACACACAGGCAATTGTCGAACAGAATCAACTCCGCTTACCCTAAAAATGTATTGATGACAGGATCACTTTTTACGAATGAAATTGGTCCCCGAAAAATTCCAGTCAAGCAGCAGGTACACGTCCCATTAAGCTATCAGTCCGGGGATATTTTTAGAATTCTGTCGAACCTGGGGCCAAAAGAAATGAAGAAAGAACTGCTCTCGCATTATCCCTTGCGCCCCCAAGCCGAAGACGTGCACGTCCCATTTGCCTTGACGCAAGACCCTAGACCGATCGTGCATTTGACCCCGATAGGATGTAGCGGAGGAAGAAGGGCCTCGGTGGTCGGTAATCGCAACGTGGTTCGCCCGGCTTACATATTATATGTGTGCCCACCTGCCTGGCCGCCCGCTGCCGTCGCCGCCGATGCCTGCTGGGCGCTGATAGATTCACTCTCCAGACGCGAGGCGTTTCCTAATGCAAAGCCGTATTTCGTGAGGCGCCGACTCAAGCCGTGATCCCCCGCGAGGAGTGTGTTTGTCTAGGACGGGCCTACAAGCTACTGCTCCGACGTTATTGACGCGACAATGGGCGAGTCTCGCTCAAACATAGATCACGTTCGCGCGAACACACGACGCATAGGGAGTTTACATTCGTGGCGTAAGTTATTTCGGAATTTTTACTCGTGGCGTTCATGTCTAAAATAATAAAGAATTGTTGGAGGTTCTTACCTTATTCGTAGAACTGAAAAAAAGCTGAATTGAGTTTTAACTTTATCATGTTTAAAAAAAAAGAGCTCAATAATGAGTTTCAATGAAAAATGTATTGCAAAACAAACAACAATTCAATTGATATCATCATGTTACAGTTTTCCTGAAACTATATTATGATACAAAGCAAATTTAAAGCGATATTGGTACCAAATTTCCTAAAAATATCAAAGTTTTCCTTCATAGAAAATAGGAATAGTCCCAATATCATCGTTTTTAAGATGAAAATGTTCAAAATTTCTTGCGAGATAATACGTTTTGGAGAATAGAGGGGTTTTTATCTCCAAATATCTCTCCAGGATATTCATGAAACTTATTCCAAAAGGCTTACCGCCATTGATAATGTTAAATTGGTGGTATGAATTAAAAAACAAGGAATAAATATATCATTGCGAATGAGACCACATGTCTACATGAAGTGTATCCATGTAGTTGGCCATAAAAAAAGAGACATTCACCAAATTTGAACAGTTCTTAAATCAAACAGTCGCTCTAATTGGCCATTAATACATTGAAGATGAATCCCTATTTGTTTAGAGAAGTATTTGCTCTTTTTCGCCAGTTTTCCGCGAAAAGTTACTTCAAATAAGCATTCACCCTCATAATGCATCAATACTTAAGGTAAATATAACAAAAAAGGAGAATTTAGTGGTTCTTGGAATGAACACTCAGCATCTAAGCTAAGGAATAAAGTTTATTTACAGTAGTAATTAGCGCTACAATATCATAGAATTGGTTGATGTACAGCGACTTCGACAGTCATCACGGATAGGCATTTTTCATCTGGAGTGATATAACTCCAACCGAAAAATCATTTACTTGGAGAGGTTTCTTCTTGATTCCAGCTTAGCCCAGATGTATATCTAGCACCATATCTAGCACCATCGCGTGCGTTGTTTCCGTGATTCTATTCACGGCTCCGTAAAAGCAGAAAAAAAACAACTCATGCGAACGCTGACTAGCCGTAAGCATCCATTCACGTGAGTGGAAGGAAAAGTAAGCACTGTATCACTCAAATAAAGAGGGATGACATCTGAAAAGGCATAAACGATTCAGGAGCATCTCACCGCTCAGCACTCCAGATTCAAGGGAGCGAAACGGGAAGACAAAGACGTCTGAAAAGGAGCGATGAATATTTAAGACATTGAGGAAGAAGGTGGGAGAAGGGGAAGATAGAGCGACAGGTGCCCTCACAAGTGGAGAATGAAGAGGATTGCATGCGCACATGTCTCCATCTCTCTTCCCCATTCAATCCCTTCCCGATTCCATTTCGCACACTCTTTTTCTCCTCTCTTGTCAGTCAACTCAATCTCTTGCCTTGTGCTTGTGTTAAAGACGTCAGGCCAAGATGGAGAGACTTTTCTACATTTTCTAAAATTGCATTTCTCGACGTACTTTCTCTTGAAACTGCCTCTGTGAAGACTTAAAATCTCATTAAGAACGTGTGAAATGAGAAATTACCTAAATATCAATTTCATGGTGAAACAAAACCCAGTTTTATTCCACAAACTTTTATTTAAACTGTCAACTAGTGTCGACGTTTATACCGTCATTATTAAGACTAACAGTGGGAATATAGTTTTGATAATGATGGTACAAACGGCGAGACTAGTTGACAGTTAAAATACGAGTTTGTGGAATAGTACTGGGCTTTGTTTCTTCATGAACATTTCATAATCCCATCAAGTAACGCCCAAATCAGTTGATTTTAAATATCAAGTTATAAACTGCAGAGTATTCCTAAATAAGGGGATAACACTCATGATTTGTCAACAATGCAGTCTCTCATCCTGAAAGTATCATCGCTTAAGTTATTCAGCATTGTATGTTCCCGTAAAGTTACTGTAAATACCTGTAAAATGAGTAGGTATCGTATAATGATTCCAATGATTCATACAAACTTAACGTTGATCAAAATTTATTGATAATTATGACTCAAATACTTGGGATAAATATCTGTTCAATTAGTTTAATTATTAGTTATAAATTTATGAAATAAGTATGCTTTGCCCACAGGTGGGTTTTAATTCAAATTTCAATCAAAAAATTTCATATTTTCTCTCTCACCAATGAAATGAAACATTCAAAGAGCAAAATAGGATAATAAAACTTTCTCGAAAAAATAACTTAAACCATGCATGGAAATGAACAGAAAATTGTATGTGTATCACAAGGGCGCATCACGGCTAGAAAATGTGCGGTCAGCGGGTGAGAAATATTTTATGAAAGCTTCTAATTCATTGTCCTGCTTTGGAATCCCACCGTAGGTCACTCAATCTGTGCCGAAAACGGTCGCCTTATCCCGAAGAATCTCCTGAGCACTTTTACCTTTTCTTCCCGATCTTCTGAAAATAACTCTTCTTTTACTTCGCAGTTTTGGTAAGGGTTGCTTGGGGTTATCAACCTCGGAGGGATATTTTTGGCCCTTTCCTTCGGTAATCCTCTTAGGAGACCAGTGAGTGAAAGACCGGTAGCTAACGTTTCCCATCCGCTTCTCTTCCCCATAAGTCCTTGATAAAGCAAGGGTCTCCAAAAGCTATTGTTGCTCCAGTGATTTCCATTACGTATATAAGTACGATCTCTCACAAAACAAGGGGATGAAACCACTCCCGTGAGGACTTAATGAATTACTACAGTTGTGTGAAATGAGGAAATAGGAAAATAAAAATGTCATATATGCAGATCAGCATTCCTAAATAAAGAGAAAATTTCTGCTCATATCTAAAGATGCAGTCACTGACACGCAATGAGTCTTTGTGGATCCAGTTTTAATTATAAAACGAGTCGATTGGGCGCTTGAATTCATCAAGCGGGTAAATAGGGGGGGGGGGGAACATAGTTGTGTCACATGTTTCCGAGTCATGTGCCCATAAGTGGTTCAAAAAGCGAAAGAAACACCCCAAATATCGTTTAAATGAGTGAAATATGCGGGCAATACGCTCATTCACTGTCAACAATACTTAAGACCATCTTAGTAACCACGGTGATCAATGCTTCGGGGAACCGTTTTATTATGAATGATTTACGCAATATAAAAAAAATATAGAGTATGGTAGATGAACTTAAGCGATTTATCGTATTTCAGCCATTACCCTAGGATTGTATCACCTCTTGATTTACTCACCTATTTTTGATTTATAATGTTTGCATACAGCAAACTTAATGAAATTAAAAACAGCATTTTTAGAAAATAAACGAACAGAGACTAATGAAATGATTATCCCAATAATTATGTCTCGAATAATGAAGTAATGTTCGGATTTCTCTGACGATGTATTTCTCTCAATGGTGTCAATTTTTGGATCTAAGGAAGGTTTATAACAACAAAACGCATTGATTACAATAAATATATTAATACGGTTATGAAACTTGAATTGGAGAAAGAACCGAAGAATGTTCAACTGTCCCCCTTGATGTTATATTCGGTAAGTAATAGCAGTTCGATATATTTTACAAAAACGTAGATTCGATATGTGTCGAATGGGAGCTTGGAAAGCAAATATATTTAATTGGTGCAGCATGAACAATGCTATAATAAACATATTCATAAAATTTCTTCGGTTTAACATCAATAGTTAGACAGATACGAAAAATTGCATATTTGCTACCGTAATCATCGAATTATCAAGTATACTGACACGTGAAGTTAAAATTTCGTAATCCTATTGATTTATCTTCCCGTTTGGTCATCTACCCTATAATTCATGGTCAAATACGCCCGCGGATGTAAAATCCTGCATGTTATAGCAATTCGACATATTTTAAGAAAACGCTGAATCGATATATATCTAATGAGACAAAACATGCAAAACATATTTCCATTGGGGTTTGTGAAGAATACCAGGATGTGCACATTCACCAAATTTCATTGGTCCAACGGATATACGAATCAAGTTATGCCAATTTGCGTATTTTCTATAATAATTGAATTGATATTTCGACTATACTGCATCTGTAATATAAAATCCGCAATGCTTTTGATTTTAATTCCGGTATATGGCCATTTACCATATAATTCCTAGTCAACTTTGCCCGTTAATGTAAATTCCTATGTGTTATAACAATTCCATATATTTTAAGAAAAAGCAGATTCGATATATATCGAATGAGAAACTATACACAAAAAATGTTTCCATTGGGCATTGTGAGGAATACCAATATGTACCCATTCACCAAATTTCATTGGTCCAACGGAAAAACTATTGAAGTTATGCCAATTTACGTATTTGCTATAATAATCGAATCGACTTTTCGATCATACTGACATCTGTACTGTAAAATCCGTAATGCTATTGGTTTAACTTTCAGTCTATGGGTATCTACTATGTAATACCTGGTCAACTATGCCCTTGGATGTAAAACCCTATATGCTATAGCAGTTCGATATATTTGAAGAAAAAGAAGATTCGATATATATCGCACGTTAGACTACATACAAAACATATTTCTACTGGGCATTGTGAGGAATACCAAGATGTGCACATTCGCCAAATTTCATTGGTCCAACGGGTATACTTTTCAAGTTATACCAATTTGTGTATTTGCTATAATAATTGAATCGATTTTTCGATCATACTGACATCTGTACTGTAAAATCCGCAATGCTATTGGTTTGATCTCCAGTCTATGGGTATCTACTATTTAATCCCTAGTCAGCTATGTCCTTGGATGTTAAATCCTACATGTTATAGCAATTCGATATATTTTAAGAAAAAGCATATTCGATATATATCGCATGTGAGACCATATACAAAACATATTACAATTGAGTATTGTGAGGAATACCAAGATGTACCCGTTCACCAAGTTTCATTGGTCTAACGTATACGCTAATCAAGTTATGCCATTTTGCATATTTGCTATACTAATCGAATCGTACTTTAGACAATAGTGACATCTGTACTGTAAAATCCGGAATCCTATTGATATCCCTTCCATTCTTTGGTCAATGCGTTATCCCTACCTTCTCTACTATCCCCGCTTTCAAAATTTAGCCTATGTTCTTATATTGGTGACGTAGATAGACGGGATGCGTGTATTTCTTACGGGGGCCTAATACAAAAAGGTATAAATTCATATCGATGTATCTTCATTAGGAAACGTAATTCATCTAAATAATTTATGTGTGCGCATAATTCATTCTTTTCCTTACATATTGTTAAAATTTTTATCCCCGTAACTATGTAAATAAGCCCAAAAAATGGCTCAATCGAATACAACCTTGTATCAATCATAACTTCGAGTCTAATCAATCGATCCGCTTGATTTAACCTTTGTCGGATGAAACACATTATCAGTTGTATTGTGTATGACTTCCATGTTCAAAACTTGATTAACAAAAAAGTTATTAGCGATTAAAGCGTATCCAAGGAGATTGGTATCGATATAACTCGCACATGAATCGATCGAGCGGAATCGTCACCATTGCAAAAGTTGACTATTTTAATGATGCTATTACCCTGAAAATTTCATCCATCTAGCTGAAATGGTTGCTAAGATATTTAAGGTTGTGTGCTCCACAAAAAAATGGCGACAATGATTTTTCGCGTGCAGGACATTTTTCGGAATTTAATTATTAATTAACCAAGAGGGATACGGAGAAAGTGAGCTCAAACGTAAGGGTTCGGAGAACCCTTTACGGTTTTTCTAGGAGATTCCAAATTTTCACATGGCACATGTCTCAAGGCCGAAATCCGAATTTGAATATTCGCCCATCACGACAATGTAAAATCGAAATCGTTTATTCCTCGGAATTGTTTCGACATATGAAAATTCCAAGATAGCCAAAAAATCAACCAAAAAATTCTCTACCAAATAAGTCAAGGAATTTGTCGTACGATTATTGAAAGTTGGTCAAAAAAATTCCTAAACTTTTTCCATAAGGAAAGCATAGAAAACGTTCAAAAAATAATAAAAAATACTGAATATCAATTTGTCGCTATGACAACTATACCAAAAAATCGACCAAAAAATCTTCTTTATTTCCATTGATTATCATGTTCCTCAGACGTTTAAAAACATAGAATGAAAGCGAAAAAGTTTTAGTCCCATAAGGCTCCCATGTTAATTCAAGTCGATATATCTCGAAAACTAATCGACTTTTTCAAGTTTTCAGATTTTTTCTCCCGATGAATTTTTTTTTACTTTTGCGTCCAATAAGCCAAATACCCACACCTATCACAGTTTGGGCTGCGAATATTGATGAGTCAGTCAGTGGCATATCGATTTGCCATTATATATTAGCTTAACGAGTCGATTGGGTGCTTGAATTCTTCAAGCGGGTAATAAGGAGGGTGGGAACATTGTTGTGTCACGTGTTGTCGAGTATTATATCCATAAGTGTTTAAAATATTCAAAAATTTCCCTGCCGGTTTTTGAAAGGGTAAGGAACTTAATTGTTTACTTTTAAAATTATTTGTTATTTTCAATATGATTTCATTTGACGGATAGTTCATTATTTGAATAGGCTAAGTTTAGCACTGAGACATAATTGGAATAAGGTTTTTAAAATTTCAAGACAGTGATGATTTTGTGGTTATTTTTCAACTCTTAAAGTCCAAAAGCGTTGTGATAAGCGAAACTTGAAAATGAAACGCAGATTCCTTAGATAAATATATAAAGATATACCACTCGCAAAACATATGTCCATAATGCAGTGTGTAAAATACTAAATTGTAACGATTCCCCAAATTTCTTTGGTACTAAAAAATAGTTATTCTCAAGATATTCCAATTTGAAAAAAATAGCTTTGGCATATTTGCTATCATTATCGTATCGAATTATCAAGTATACTGACACGTGTATTGAAAATTCGCAATCCTGTTCCAGTCTTCGATCATCAACCCAAAAATTCCTGGTCAACTATGTACGTGGATAGAAAATCCTGTATGTAATAACGATTCGATATATTTTAAGAAAAAGCATATTCAATATATATAGATCGTGAGACTACACGCAAAGCATATTTCCATTGGGCATTGTGAGGAAGACCAAGATGTACCCATTCACCAAATTTCATTGGTCCAACGTAAATACTAATCATGTTATGCCAATTCGCGTATTTGCTACAATTATCGAATCGATCTTTCGATAAAACTGCTATCTGCACTGTAATATCCGCAATGCCGTAGATTTTAATTCCAGTTAACAGAAATCTTCTCTATATTTCCTGGTCAACTATGTCCTTGGATGTAAAATCCTATATGTTATAGCAATTCGACATATTTTAAGAAAAAGTAGATTCGATATATATCGAACGTGAGACTAAACGCAAACAATATTTCAATTGGGCATTGTGAGGAATCCCAAGATGTACCCATTCGCAAAATTTCATTGGTGCAACGTATATACTAATCAAAATATGCTAATTTCAGCATTTGCTATAACTATCGAATCGATCTTTCGATTATACTGACATCTGCATTGTAAAATCCGCAACGATATTGATTTTATTTCCACGCTATGGTCATCTTCTATATTATTGCTGGTCAACAATGCCCGTGGGTGTAAAATCCTAAATGTTATAGCTATTCGATATAATTTGTGAAAAAGCAGATTCGATATGTATCGAATGTGAGACTACATGCAAAACATATTTCCATTGGGCAATGTGAGGAATACCAAGATGTACCCATTCACCAATTTTCATTGGTCCAACGTATATACTAATCCAGTTATGCCAATTTGCGTATTTGCTACAATAATCGATTCGATCTTTCGATTATACTGACATCTGTAATGTAAAATCCGCAATGACATTTTTTTTATATCCAGTCTATGGTCATCTACTATATAATTCCTGGTCAAGAATGCCCATGGGTGTAAAATCCTAAATGTCATAGCTATTCGATATAATTTGTGAAAAAGCAGATTCGATATGTATCGAATGTGAGACTACATGCAAAACATATTTCCATTGGGCAATGTGAGGAATACCAAGATGTACCCATTCACCAATTTTCATTGGTCCAACGTATATACTAATCCAGTTATGCCAATTTGCGTATTTGCTACAATAATCGATTCGATCTTTCGATTATACTGACATCTGTAATGTAAAATCCGCAATGACATTTTTTTTATATCCAGTCTATGGTCATCTACTATATAATTCCTGGTCAACAATGCCCGTGGGTGTAAAATCCTATATGTTATAGCTATTCGATATAAATTGTGAAAAAGCAGATTCGATATATATCGAATGTGAGACTACATGCAAGACATATTTTCATTGGATATTGTGAGGAATAAAAAGATGTACCCATTCACCATATTTCATTGGTCAAACGGAAACACTATTGAAGTTATGCCAATTAACGTATTTGCTAGAATAATCGAATCGATTCTTCGATCATACTGACATCTGTACTTTAAAATCCGCATTGCTTTTGGTTTAACTTACAGTCTATGGGTATCTACTATATAATTCCTGGTCAAATATGTCCTTGGATGTAAAATCCTATGTGTTATAGCAATTCGATATATTTTAATAAAAATTATATTCGATATATATCGAGCGTGAGACTACATACAAAACAAATTTCCATTGGGCATTGTGAGGAATACAAAGATGTACCCATTCACCAAATTTCATTGGTCCAACGGAAACACAATTGAAGTTATGCCAATTAACGTATTTGCTATAATAATCGAATCGATTTTTCGATCATACTGACATCTGTACTTTGAAATTCGCAATGTTTTTGGTTTAATTTCTGGGATATGGGTATCTACTATGTATTTCCTTGTCTACTATGTCCTTAGATGTAAAATCCTATATGCTATAGCAATTCGATATATTTTAAGAAAAAGTAGATTCGATATATATCGAGCGTGAGACTATATACAAAACATGTTTCCATTGCGCATTGTGAGGAATACCATGATGTACCAATTCACTAAATTTCATTGGTCCAACGTATACACTTATCATTTTATGCCAATTTCCGTATTTGCTATAAAAATCGAATCGTACATTCGACTATACTGCCACCTGTATTGAAAAATTCGCATCCTATTGATAACCCCTCCATTCGATGGCCATACCCTTATCCCTCTCTTCTCTACTATCCCCGCTTTCAAAATTTCGCCTATGTTCTTATATTGGTGACGTATATAGGGCGATGCGTGTATTTCTTACGGGGACCTAATACAAAAAGATATAAATTCATATTGATATATCTTCGTTAGGAAACAATACTCATCTAAATAATTTATGTGTACGCATAATTCATTTCTTCCCTTACATATTTTTATAATTTTTATCCCCGTAACTATGTAAATAGGTCTGAAAAATGGCTCAATCGAATGCAACCTTTTATCGATCATAACTTCGACTGTAATCGCTCGATTCGCTTGATTTAACTTTTGTCGAAGAAAAGACATTAACAGTAGTATTATATATGACTTTCACATTCATGCCTTGATTTAGAAAAAAGTTATTAGCGATTTAAGCGTAACCAAGGAGATTGGTATCGATATAACTCGCACATGAATCGATCGAGCGAAATGGTCATCATTGCAAAAGTTGACCATTTTGATAAAAGTATTACCCTAAAAATTTCATTCATGTAGCTGGAACGGTTGCTATGATATTCAAGATTGTATGCTCCACAAAATAATGGCGACAATGATTTTTCGCGTGCAGGATATTTTTCGGAATTTAATTATGAATTAACCAAGAGGGATACGGAGAAAGTGAGCTCAAACGTGAGGGTACGAAGTACCCTCTAACGGTTTTTCCAGAAGAGTCCAAATTTTCATATGGCACATGTCTCAAGGCTGAAATCCGAGTTTGAAAATTCGCCCTTCACGACAATGTAAAATCGAAATCGTTTATTCCTCGGAATTGTTTCGACATATGAAAATTCCAAGATAGCCAAAAAATCAACCAAAAAATTCTCTACCAAATAAGTCAAGGAAAATGTCGTACGATTATTGCAAGTTGGTCAAAAAAATTCCTAAACTTTTTCCATAAGAAAAGCATAGAAAACGTTCAAAAAATAATAAAAAATACTAAATATTAATTCGTCGCAATGACAACCATACCAAAAAATGGACCAAAAAATCTACTTTATGTCCATTGAATATCATGTTCCTCAGACGTTTAAAAGTACGAAATAAAAGCGAAAAAGTTTTAGTCCCATAAGGCTCCCATGTTAATTCAAGTCGATATATCTCGAAAACTAATCGATTTTTTCAAGTTTTAAGATTTTTCCTCCCGATGAATTTTTTTTCACTTTTACATCCAATAAGCCAAATATCCACACCTACCACAGTTTGGGCTGTGAATTTTGATGAGTCAGTCAGTGGTTAACCAATTTGCCATCTTATAATAGCTTAATTTGCCATTATATATTAGCTTAATGAGTTTTTATCAGGAACGGCCAGCTTAGTTACTCGAACATCTAAGTTTCGCGATTTTGCCAATCAATACACACGCCGCGAACTTTAAAATACTTAAAAATCGACATTTATATATTTGGGTAGAGACCACGTGGATCTTGGAAAGGGATTGTCGTGCAAACATTGAAAGCTTTACGCAGAATAATACCGATACCAAGAATACACGGACTTAATAAACTTCAGAAGAGTTAGTACAAGGCGAGAATCATGCTACACTTGGCTGGGTAAATATTGCACCCAAGTTTACGTAGGCAGTCTAGCCCATCGTCATAATTAGAGGAAGTTTTACCTTAAATATGGTATCATTAACTATTTAAACGTAGCCTCAATAGTCGTTTTTGAAAACTGGGGAGGTTCAATGTTGCTGTTCATATTCTTTTGAGCAATTCTTACTCTTCACGAAAGTCTCATGTCGAACGAGCAAGTGAATGAGAACTCTTACGATGCCACTAACTCACGAAGATTGATCAGCAACTTACATGATTTCTTATGCTAAACCTACGAGGAAATGGATGAACGGGGTCCGAAATCTATTGACCCGTTATAACCCAATGTTGCTTTTAAGCAACATCCAAAACATAGGCGTATTTACGTGACGCTTAGAAAATAGACAAGATTTTTAAAACGTTTATCATGACGTTCGTTTTATTGTATATAACGGAGCCTCAATCATTTCTTAATAACTTCCATATAAAATTAAAGGGAATGTTTTCTACAGTAATTGTATTTTGTTTTCCATCTCAAATTTAAGATGACCTGTCAGAACCTTGTGCCCTCACCTGGAAAAAATCCTGGATCCGCCCCTGATCTAAAATGCATACATTTTCCGCCCTATTCGGGAAAATCTGAACTACATGTTACATTTTTTGCTATATAGTTTAATGGCGAAATACACAGTACCACAGTAATCATAATTGAGAAAAAAATGTTTTCACATTTTTTAAATGAGAAGTCTAGAAATTTAATTTTCCCCAGAAGCAGCACTGGGCTAGGTTAATGAATTGGTATTTAATGGATGTATGAAGGTAACCGTTCCTAAACCATTATCAAATTTCTCAAGAGCACATTTTCTTCTAGAGAGGGGTGCTAGCGGGGTTCTCCCACGATGAAAGTAGTAAAAAACGAAGAGAGACATTCTCTCCGTTTTATCTCTGTCTTCATTCCATTCTCTTCATCCTCCTTCAGACCATGTTCCTATCTCCCTATTTTCTTCTCATCTACTCGACAGCGGAGGCAAAAAAGCCTCCCGTCTCGTTTTAGCTCCTCCACCCCCGGCTCACATCTCCTGGCACGTCATTGACACCGCCTCGCGTCCAACTTTCTTTTTCACCAGAAACTATCTCCCTTTTTTGTGGCTTACTTGTTGTTCGACAATTTTTTTTCTCGCTCGCAAGGGATCGAGGGCTGAGAAGAAGTTTTTCTCGCCATTCTGTCGAGGTTTGCGACTCTCGAGGTCAACAGGGGAGCTGTAAGTAAAACAACGTCTATCCACTATTTTTCTCCACCACATATTTTCTGCGAGGAAAACTTTTTTCTCCCACGAGTACACGAGTCAGCCTTTGCGACTTGTGAGCTGACTTCCGCCATCAGGAGCAAAATGCACATGAGCGTTTATAAAGATAGGTTATATGCATACGCGTAAAGCATTCACACATCTTTGCGAAGAGATTTAGGTATGAACCATTCATACTCATTCTATGCACAAGGTGTACGGTGTCTTATTATTTTTAATCCTAGTTTCAACAGTTTTACTGAATAATTTTACAGACTTGTCTTTTGTGTCTTTTAATTCTGAGCTAGTTGTCTTTCTGCCTTTAACCTTTCTTCAGGCCCTCTTTTGGAATTGCTGAGTACAGGCGCAATTTGCCTGACAGGCACAGATGTGAAAAAACGTTATTAACTCTAAGCATGACTCAGTGGTACACCTTTAAATTTTAAAGGACTATAATTAGTGTAAATGAACAGGTAAATGATGTGTTGTTTCTTATGAATATTTATACACCGTCACACGGCCCCGGCCTGATCCAGCAAGTTTCGATTTAACGTACTGGGTTCGATCTGGAACGGGATACTGGAACGATCCGGCTATCAAGTATCATTCTATGTAATGAATTTTAGCATGTGAATTCTATAAGATCAGAGTTTTTATTTTACTAACTTAATTAGCTAATCATTCTTTTATTTTGCTATATTGCACCATAATTTTCTTTAACTATGCTAAATAATCCGCCAATGAATTGTCGGCATAGTAAAGAAAAGCAAAAGGCTGCAGAGAGAATGCGAAAACAAACAGCTACTACAATCGCCAAGGGTCTATGCCGCCTAGTGGCACGGAGAAATGAAAAAAAACTCGCACTGTACCTGTCAGATCCATTGTGTTCGACGGAAGGTTAAGGAGGCATATGCATAATCATTTCACACGCCTTTTTAGGTGGGTTGGCGGGTAGTAAGTATGTATATGCAGATGTAACTGCTCCGCTACAACGTGGAGATGAAGTTCGTAAACATAGGAGGAACATTATTTCAGCAGAACACATACTTAAGGAACCTCTCCTTCTTTGTGAAAGCGCATAAATGCGCTCGAGATGGGATATACATAGGACGAGAAACGATAGACTCGCTTTACAACCGAAAGAGCCATTAAAATGTCTAAACAGAGGCGAGAGGGGAAGAAGAGAGTTTGCAGCCCTAAAATCTTTCAGCCAGTTTAGGTGGGTGCTATTAAAGCTTGCAGGGAGGAAAATACGATATAGACGTTGAGGGGAGAGAGAGAACGTTTGGATAAAACGCTATAGGGAAGAAAGGTATTGGAAGGGTTACGTAAAACGGTGAGAGACAGTTGCACCCACCCGGTGCGTTTCAGAACCGCAGAATATCCAGATCTCTTGGCAACACTTTCCTCCCGCTGATAAAAAACGCCCCCCTCCGCAAGGCACAATGTGGTCCGTCATCTCCCCTTTGGCTCTTTCTTGAAATTGCATCCCTACATCTCTACTGGTCGTATTCGGCCCTTTTTGCTATTGTACCAACGAACTGAAATGCATGATATTATTGTGTGAAAATGCACCTCGGAAAAATCATCAGCCTTGACCGGGACTCGTATCTCCCGAATCTGCGTAGGGTGTTCCACCACTGTAACTAGCACAGCATCTCCTTCCTCAGAGGAGTCCTTTGTTGGCTTTGGTGCACAAGATGGTTTATGGTGCATGACACTCCGTAAAATTTAGTTGCCGCTGGCTGTTCCACGGTTAACTCCTTGAATTACGTTTTTACCTTTATATTTTTAGGGTACATCGAGTCATTTTTCCGCATTTTCCGTATTACAAATGTTAAACAATGTTATCCAAGAAAATAATGAGGTAATTTTAACTAATTCAAGATGCATTCCAATGATGACCAGATTTCAATCTACTTTACATACTCTAAATATGGGGACGATCGATATGATAAGTTTTAAGCGAGCAATTCGTCACTCAAGAAAATTCTGGTAGTGCGGGAGAGCTTTAAATGAGAATATACAACGTGGAATGTCTACAAGATGATAACATGACTGTTCTATGATGCCATACCGGATAAAATCAAATAATTGATTTTTAAAGCCATTATTCATAATCAGACATTTCTTAATTTCTTGAAAATATTTCATGCGACGGAAAAGATAATTTTTATCATAAAACATAACATCAAACAAGCATCAAGCATAAAAAATTTCATAGAATATGATATAAACTACAATATTAGTCTGCTGAAATAATTTTCCACCAAATTTTCACGAACACTATTTCCACATTGCAGCGGAGCAACTGCTGACGTATATTTCTCTTTTTAAACATATTATGGAAGCATTAATGATAATATCCGGTACCAGAATAGCATTCCATTACATAATAGCCATTATGGCATGTAATAGAAAATCCGTATCGCTTATCTTCAACTCTACCTCTGTCTATCCCCCCAGTAGGTTCAATGCGTCGCCTTAACACCTTCCGTTACGCGGTAGCCAGCCGTCGTAGTCGCCTCTCCCGATTTACTAGCATAAAATCCGCCGGACCCAACGACAATAAACATTGAAGGCAGCGAGCGTGGTGACGGACGAAGGCATATATGTTATACGTGCATCGGAGGGCGGAACCCCCGGGAACTCGCAGGAGCCATTCGATGCGCCAGACTGCAGTGCGGAGACCGCTGCTGCTTCATGGGAAATTCCACCAGCGACGCGCCGACGGGTTCATGCGTCCCATCGGTGATAATGTCAGGGTGATACGCAGGCAGGGAATGCAAATTTGAGGGTGCGCCAGGGCTCGATCATGTTATTTCGTCCACTAGATGCACAGTCAAACACTAAACGGCAACGCTGACATTCAATTACAAAAAGCTCAAAAACAGGGTTTTAGGCTTGATTTGGTGAACAATTTTCATGCATATGAGGCGAGAATCAGCAAGAGTGTTAGGTTATGGAATCAAGACCTATACACAGGGTTTGTCCGGAAAGTAATAGGACTGAGTCGATTTAAAAAAATTTATTGAGCCAATCGTTACAATTCTTTAAAAACTTTAAAAATTGGCTCCTTCTGCGTCTATGCAGCGCTGCCAGCGCGATTTTCAAGCATTGAAGGCGTCACGGAAGGCATTCTCCGGAATAGCCTTGAGAGCCGACGTGCAAGCTGCTTGGATCCCCGCTGTCGTCTCGTGCTTGACTTTCATCAGACTTTTCAGGCAAGGAGACAAAAAAATGTCCCGGGGGGCCACATCTGGGCTGTAGGGCGGCTGCAGAACCGTTGGGATGCCGGCCTTGGTTAGGTAGCTGTTCACAAGAAAGGCGATGTGAGCCGCAATTTCTTGTCGTCAGTGAGCACTTTGGAACCATCTTCGCGCACACCTTGCGCATGCTAAAATGCTCTGTCACAATGTCATGAACCACAGATTTTGATAAATTTAACATCTGGGCAATTAAACGAATACTTAGTCGACGGTCTGAGTTCGATACTTTGCGCACACGAGTAACATTGTCGGTGTTTGTCGAAGTCGTAGGTCTTCCAGCACGGTCTTCATCAGCGACCTCTTCCCGGCCCTCCAAAAAGGCCTGGTGCCACCGAAACACACCACTTCTTGCTAAATCAACATCTGGGTAAGCCTGCTTGATCATATCAAACGTCTCTGTCGCAGAATTATCGAGTTTCACTCAGAATTTAATCGCGTACCTCTGCTCCAACGAATGCTGTATTTTCGGCTTGCACCACTCACAGAAATACGTCGGGCAAAAATGTCTGTCCTGACTCTCCAGGTGCTCGGAGACAAACGACCAGCCGCTCGTTTGTTAGCTAGAAAAACCCTCTATCGCATCCAGTCGGTGCGCGCACGCTCCGAAGTACAATCGCGGCGGAAAAAAATCAGTCCTATTACTTTCCGGACAAACCCTGTACGTTCAATGAAAAACCGCACCAAAGGCGCGAATACACGTGCTGTACCAGTGAGCCTTATCTCACCCCAACCAACCAGTTTACAACAAACAATTTTTTTAATAGCGCATGTATATCGTTGTTGGTGTAGAGTCTCTGTGAAATGGAAACTTAAAATTAGAATTTTTTACATATTCCAATAAAAAATGTAAAGCAGTAGGCAATTAAAACACATGAATACATGTTTTTCTTTCTACTGGATAATTTTGCTAATTTATTTTTTGAATTACCGTTTTTGGTAATAAGTATTTTTTTTGACAACTTTTTTTTATTCAGCAATTTTTAGTACCTATATTCTCTTTATTATTTTTTGTTCTTCTATTTCCAATTTTTCACTTTTATTATTGTTTTTTATAAATAATGAATTGCGCCATAATTAGAGAATAACCTTTGATTAGAAAGAGGTAAAGATATAGAAAAGCTTTATAAATAGAACTTAGGGCAGTGTATATGTAGTTGGGATGTATGGTATCTGTAATTTAAGTATTATTTGTACCCTTCAGCCTGGACTTGAAGTTAATTACTAGATGGGAAATGAAGTTGTTCGTGGTGGGGAGTTCGTGGATTGATAGGGCATCTGAAATTTTGACGACTAACATGAAGAAGGGATCCAGATCTATATATACCTTTATCAAAGACTAAATACTCAATGCGCTTAATTTTTTACGGCAATCCGAAGCAGCAGTACTACATCAAGTCATATTAGGCTGCGAAGGTGAAACATTCTACTATGCTTGCAAAAATAGACTTATTGTAAATGTTAAGGAAAAAAAGCCGTAGATTGTCGAGGAAAGAGCCGTAACGGCTTCGAAGGTAGGCACCCTCAAAAGGCCAAAGAAGAAAATCTTTCGTCTCATTTTGGGCTAGTACCAGGTGTCTCAAATTCCTACCGATGGTTTTAACCAAGATAATTACGTGTTGGAAGAAAAAGTGGTTGTATCAGATGGTGTGAATCCTAAGGATTCAAGATCGAGTACAGGTCAATTTGGATGGCTTTTTTGTAAGCTTTAGGAATACAATTATATATTCCAACCGCAGTTTTATCAGATACTATTTTAAGACAAAACCCACCAGGTTTTCTGAACGTGTTGCTTTAATTTATAACAACCGTTATCTATTGATAACACAGCCGTGACATTTTAAATTTTGAATATTGAGAATTTGGATAGGAAAGCAACAAAGGGAGAAAAGGTAAATATATAGTGATCAGACACATGTAGTTTAAATTAACAATAATGCGTTTATGACTTTGAAAACAACTTAGTTTTTGAGACTATCAACATTATACACTCAGAACAGGCCATTTAAAGGTAGTTAAAACACGTAGAAGCATGATAATTTATAATATGGAGATATTCACCAGATTGACTACCCAAGAAATATCTGCATATTATTCACTGTGGAAACTTCAGCTCTAGAGACAGGCCTCTAGATTTTTTACAGCGATAAAAAAACTTCCGTAGTCCTCTCTTTGCACGAAATCTTCAGAGATATTTCAAGTGCGCCCCACCAAGATATTCAATCAAGTGATAACCATGATCTACAAGAATGGACCACTACTTGGGAACCCACTTCCGCATTCCATCCGGCCTCTCTAAATTTGACGCTTCATTCAAGTCCTCCTCTCTTTATTAAGTCCGTATACTTCAGTGGTGAGCCTTGGTTTTTTTGATAAGGCGCGGAAGGGTATAATATTAAGGGTCGCGTAAAGAGGGAGGCTGGAGGAGGTCGTGGTGGCAGAAGATATCGACGCAATCGCGGGAGGACGAGAGAAAATAATGGAGAGAGGGGAACGGGAAACGCCTGGAGAATCAAAGCGGGAGTGGTCAGAGGAGTGGCAGACTTAAAGTGCGATGGGTGAAGATAATGCCTTGAGAGGAGATCAAAGAGGTCAGTGGGTCCTCCCGGCGTTAAGAGAAAAAAGAGGAAAGGGGGAGTAGTTGGGAGGGCAATTGGTTATCACCCTTTATTAAGGAGGATGCTGGGAAGATTATAAAGCCTCAGTTAGCCAAATTCCCTTCACGCAAGGGAAGGCGGAAACGAGAGAGAGAGGAACCATGAGCCGGGCATAAATTCGGGGTATAAATTTCGCAAAAATGAGATCCCCCCAGGGAGAAAGTGGCTTCTTATTTCACGGCTAAGGAAAAGGGTATTGCCCGGAGGTAGCGGAGAGATTTGGAAAAATATTTAAGCAGATTAAAGCACGGGTGTATTATCATCAAAATTCATAAAAGTATGCTTTAGCGTCTGGATAGAAAAATCTCACTCGAAAGGGATTTTCTTCTCGAATATCTAAACGTGGCATGAACCACGTTACCAAGTTACCTCCTCCGGATGAAAATTAATACTTAAATCCAGACAGCGATCTGCAAATTCCTTTCATAAAAATGACTTCATCCCATGCTAATTACTTTTAAATTAATTATGAGTAGCCAGAGAATGCCCGATTCGACGGCTACACAATTATTTTGGACGATAAGCGCTTAATGTTTACTAAACCTCTTAGCCAAATGATAAACTTCGGTGGAGCTCCGACGGCAACGCAAAAAAATTGCAAACAATTATACATATCATTCAGCGAATACACCTTTTCAAACAGACATGCGTAACATCTCAGTAAATCCATTAAAAAGCTTATAATATGAATAAGTCGTGAGGTATCGGGTTGGTATGGTAGCTAGAGTGTTTACTTCTTACTCCGTAGTGTCGGGTTCAAATCCCGATGGTGGAAGAGAAATTTCATAGACTGCCCGACCCCTGCTTGAATGTTGTGTGGAGGCGCAAGGCGCAAATAGACTGCCAAAACATATAGCATGTTTAGGCAGTGGATTTGTTGTGGGAATGTGTGCATAATATTTCCAAATATTGACTATTTACGGGTGTTGGATCCGTAACTCACACTTGCGACATTCTTTATGCAGCACTTTGTTTCTGCCAGAAGGAATGATCTTCCTCAAAAGGTTGACGATAATCCATTGAAAAGAAAGGAATATTAATGTACATCATTCCAATGATAGCATTACTATTTGGACTTCTTTGAGGAGAAGGAGTCATAAGCATATATTTTGGCATTATAATATGCATGCAAGATTCATTTCCAATTAATGACTTATCGATCGTGACGATTTCACTTTAAAGTAGTCTCTTCACCATAGATATCACGTTGATGCCTGAGAGAAATGAAGGTTCATGGCACTCTAAGCAGGTGGAAGAGGTAAGAGCACGTGTCTTGGGGAGTGGGGTAGGAGGTAAGGGTTGGAAATATTAGAAGGTGGAAGTGGAGAGTATAGGAAGGGGGAGAGAGAGGCAGGAGGGGAGGTATGTTGGACGGGAAGTGGGCCAAACACGAGGGAAAGGTTGGGGGCGGGGAAGGAGCCCATTGCAGAGTGGGGTGGAATGAGCAGAATTGGAGGGGAGGAGAGAAGAATTTGAGGGAACAAACTGAAGATGGAGGTCACGTGGAAGGGGGAGGAGACTTAGAAACTAGACATGGGCGATGGCTGAAGCGAGAACGATGCGATTGATCCGCAACTCTACCGACCGTATACTTGCTGCAGCACCCTAAGCACGTGTAAAACTATAAGACTTGGTGCTTTCCTGGTGCACGTTGTGGATGAATGCTTCAAGGGTAGGGATGACAATAGAAACTAAACGAAAGTCAAAACCAGTAAAATTTCAATAGTTTCGTTTCCAGGAGCGGAATGTACAGTGGGTGCAAAAAGTATGTGGACAGCTCTTGTTTCTAAGCTCAGCTAAAATTTTGTATTTTCCTTGTGGTGCGCTTACGTCTTCGGTTTGAAGTGATTCTCAGTGTGTACTACAGACGCTCTTTATTTATGCATGCACTGCAGCAACAGCAACAAATAATAAACTTTCGAAACTTTCAACAAAATACAAAAATAACTTAAAATGTGTCGCACAAAAATTATTCGGACAAGTGAATGTTTCACATTAAATTAATTCATAAGACACTTTACGCAATAATTAGTATTTTGTGGAATTCCTTTTGGTTTACAGGACTGCTTGAAGGCGATTTGACATTGAATGGACCAATTCTGATGTGAGAATAGGGGGTATTTTTTTCTATTCTTCTAACAAGGCAATGTTGATGTAATTCGTGTTTTAGATTTACCTTTACCTTATTTGTATCTCTAGAATACATTACAGATGTTCAATCGGATCGAGACAAGGTGATTGCGGAAGGGTGTTCGACTGTTTGGGTGAGTTATGCTTGATCCACAGCATTGTATTCTTTGCCTTGAGTTTTGGATCATTTTCCTGTTGAAATGTTAATGTTTCTCAGTTTTTCAGCATTTTATCAGTACTAACTATACATTTTTTTCTTCAGGGTGTCTATTTACATCTTGCGGTTCATGATGCCTTTGAAAAAGTGCAAATTACCCACTCAAGACGTGGCGCATGCACCCCCACACCATCACAGAACCAACCCCATGTTTCACTGATGCTTTCAAGTTCTTGGGATCAAGCTAAGTATTGTTCCGACGCCTCATCATTTGATGACCATCGGATCAGATTATGTTGTTTTTGGGATCATCAGAACACCTCACAAGGTGGGAATCCCATGAAACATTCATACACTCGAGTAAAACTGTTACGGTGAATGTATGTTACTACTACCAGTATCACTTACACTGAAAAGGTAACACCGGTCTCGTGCACATGTTGTGCCATTTGCCCCTTTGTGGGATTCAAGCGCACTGCCATCTACGGTGAAGAGGTTACGCAGCGGCAGCTGGCCCTGCACCCGATTATAATAGCCGGGGTGAAAATTAGAGATCGTCGTCGTCGTCCAGTGGTACCTGTGTATTATCGCTGTTTGCATTGCACTGTGAAGAAATGACGAGTGTAGTGTTTCATGACTTACACTCAAATGGTTACTTAGGTTTCAAACGCACATCGTCTTCAGAGATTCAGAGATACAATTAGAATGTAGATTTCGTGATAGGGTGAGCTTAAAAAACTACTATTTAGAACAGAAAAATTAAACATAAATAGAGTAAATCTAAAAAAATGAAGAAACCACACATAACAGTATTTTTAAAGCAATTATCTGCCATTTCAATTTTTGTATTTTCTCTGTGTATGACATTTTATTATATTTCTGGCCATATCTTTATAAGATTTGTTATTTTTATTGCTTTTTTTAAAATTAACTTGGATTTTCAATGGCTTTTCTTTGTTTTAGTAAGTTTTTTTTTTAATAAATCTCTTAAATAGCATAAGAGGGAAAGAGAAAGGAAAGCCTCATAAACGAGTGATATGTTTAGGCAGTGGTTGTGTGTTGAGAATGTGTGCATCATAGTTCCAAATTCTGATTAAATGCGGGTTTTGGAGAGAATAAAAGAAAACTTAACTTGAGGTTACTTGGGATGATCACTAAAGAAATAAATGACTTCTCAATGGGGAAACCGAATACTTTAAGCAACTAATCGCTGCGTGGTGAGCTAACGGACGCAAAGAAAGATAATTTATTTCCAAGTGCAGCGTGTTTTAAGAGCATGCCAGGCAGATATTTGAGTGAAGTGATAATTTATTCCCATGAAAGACGGACATGGATGTAGTTACATGTATATGAGTGGAATATAGAATGAACAAAAAACCTAGCCAGCGAGAAAGGTTTGGGTAAGTGAAGATAAGCCTCAAATGAGATAAAATACGAGAATAATTCACTATGATCGGTAGTAAAGCATTAGAAAGAGTACATCAACCGGTTGAAGTAATAGGTGAACGGAATAGAAGGTAAGTCTAAGTAATAGATATGTAATGGATACAAAAACCTTGTGTGAGAATCTACAGTTGAAACATAGCGAGGAATGTTTAAGGAATGGATCAAAATCATCCAGGTGGATGTATTAGACTATCATTCTTCGGGTAATTTTCATTCCATTTATCATGGACGCAAACGTATGCCTTTCATGAAAGGAGAGCATCTTAGACGGATTCCAGCACACTACTTATTGTCAAGGCGTATAGCTTATGCGCTCACCCAAACAGAAAATCCGGTTACTTGGAAATAAGTTTCCACTCTGCCTTAGGTCTTAAGATTTTGAAATGAAGTTTATTTGCCATATTTATATGCAAAAAATATTGGCAGACTGTTACTTCTTCTCAGACGTAATAATTTTGAAAATATTTTGACTTATGACAAAATTTAGACTCTCTACTGTGCAGCAATTGAACTCAGCAAACAAAATAGTTTTAACCATGTCTAAGGTTTTAAAGGTACAAAAAGCTAAATGTGGAAAACACATTGGGATGAATTCTTATGAAAAAATAACAGATCACAAGGAGAGATGAGGTTGTATTTCATTGAGAATTTCATTTATCGTAGCCCGTGATTGGAAATGGCTACATGTAGAGACCCAACAACCAATATTCCTGTAGGGTTTTTAAAGGGAAGGACTCATGCGTTTCGCAGCGACTGCAATTATGTCCCATTCCGAGATATGTGCCCCATAAAGATTCCTCGGTCCATGGAACAAGATGATTAAAACCCACCCGCCGGAGATTTTGCAAACGGGTGCAATATATTAAGTGAGATAATACCTGGAAAGACTTTGATTTAAGTTTCCCATTACGTAAATCGCACAAATTTAATCAATTAGGATTTTATCCCATCTACGGAGGTCGAATTAACACTAGGAGGACGGGAGTTTCGCGCTACCTAGAAGGACGGCTAGGGGTCATTTGACCCCTAAAATGTATTTTGGAATAAAACGCCTAATTTTCAACCAATATTCAGTTTAATCGTATTAATTGTTAAATCAGTTCATTAAAAACACTATTTAACAATATTAAATATTATTTCCAGTGTCAAAAGTTAATAAAAATTATTTTAAAGGCTCATGAATTAAACCGTATGTAGTAGCAGATTGCAAATAAAATAACGAAAATACATACACTATATTCAAATGTTGTATTACATGTTTAAACAATAGGGGTACTGGGTTTACAAAATTTGCATTAAAATTTTTAAAACTTATTACTTTGTTGTAAATCTCAGACAGACAGTATTTTTTCAGCGGTGTTTCCACAAAATATTTTTTTGCGCTGAATGCGTTCATTGGACGATTTATTCAGCTATATCTAAATCTACACACTAGCCCGCAAGCCGCTTAAAAGCGTGTGGCAGGGGGTGTTCGCACAGCAGCCATTTGCACATGAAAAGGAATTTGGAAAACGAAAAGGAAATTGGTGCAATGATTCAATTTGATGGTATTTGCACCCTTTTCTTTTTTGTGCCCGTGGAGATATGGCTGTTGGATTTGGAGACGTGTAAATAAATTGATACATGCTATCCATCATATCTACTCCCACTTTGTTTTTATTATGAAATAGGATGGTCTCTGGTATTCTTTTATTCGTTTCGGAAATAGTGTCGTCTGAGATCATGCTGCTGAGTGAAAGTACATTATTGTTCTAGTTTGCCTGATTCTACGTTAGAGTATGGCCTAAGGTATTTTTGAACATTCGCGTTGAATGGATTACATGGCTATTTTAGGGGTCATCGATATTTGCGCGTCACGCCTGTTTTTTTTCAGATCGTTCATGCAAGAGAAGTTTTCCATTTTTTATGACTTCCTGCCAGCTGGATGGATGGAAAATAATTGTTACAAGTTACATTTATTCCTGAGTTCTTGTATGTTATGGTCACTTTAGTAACTATTTATTTCCCTAACGCTTGATTTGATGGCCAATCATCATCTTTGCCACAATATGGAAATTCATTTAGGCTGTATTTTATTCTGTCCAAACCCACTACTCGATTCAAAATTTGTCTGGTTTATTTGGAATTTACCTCATAAAAGGACAGCTGTATTTTGTTGGATAGAGCTGTGCATTTGCTATCCCGCCAAAGTCGCCATCGGATTCACTATCTTGGACTTCGTCGCTTCCATCACACGCATATGTTGATGGATTGGTCAGAATGTCCTTGAACTGATGTTTACGATTCACTTCCAAACTGATCTTCAATATTCCCTACAGCTATTTGAATCGCAACGATTCTCTTCTCTTGATATATTTCTCGACTTCTTACTTTCTTCCTCAACTCACTACTGATATGCATGCAAAAAATCTTCAAACGAAACCGCATGATGGTAGAATCTTCTCTAGTTGCATTGGAGGTAAAGAGAGCTGGAGAGCATTAGAAATTCATACAAAAGGACAAAATTTTCAGAAGTAACGCTAATTGCCGTTCGAAAAGCAGGGACTCAACCGCCAACCGTATCCTGATTAGTATTTTCCAGGAACTTGCAGTAATGCTTCTTTTCCGACCTACGTGCGGATTCCAAGGGTAGGATATTCAGTAGAATTTTACAGTCCACCCAATTCCTCCGCTCTTTCAAAAAGAGACAGAATTTTTCCCCAGGACGCAGCGTCCAGTCAACCCGCCCCAAAACCCGAGGGGGTCAGGCCGCACTAATGCTGGACACACGGCAAAGGGGCTAGGTCAAGTGACAGTGCCGTCAGGCCAGAAAAATCGAAGTTATTCGTAAACCTGATGAGTCGATATTGAAAATAATGTCTCTAAGAGCTCTGAATCTTGGACGACGGAAAACAATTCTTGGGATACGTGACGATTTTCCGGTGTGGGTAATACAATAATTATTGAACAATAAATAAAACAAAATTAAAATATCATAATTACACGAATTTACGCAAATCAAGGATTGAAAAGGTTTTATTTCCCTTTGCTGCCCAAAAAATATCGAAAGATTGTTCACAACAAGTCGCTATGCCTAGGTTTTCGAATACAGGTAGGAGGCCTTGGGACGAAACTGGCATTGAACCGGATACTTCCATATTCAAAATGAAGCAAATCATCTACCACACTAGCCTCTTGCTGATTATATGATAAACATGGCACATAAGTGCCCACGGGCAAGAAAATCGCTCGAAAACCGGTTGTGGGTCAAATGACCCCTAGCCGTCCTTCTAGGTATAACACGTCATAAAAATTCAAAACAAAACATTATTGTTGAATTTTCACTAATTTATCAAAATATAGACCAAAATGAACAAAGTCAAAAAGTTTCAAAATTTAAAAAAATATTTTAATAAGAGAAAAATAAATTTGAATTCTGAAAATGGGTCAAATGACCCCTGCCGTCCTTATAGTGTTAAACCAGAAATATCAGCATTACTATAGCTGGAATTACCGTGGAAATTAAGCGAATGATATCCTTGACAAAAACTTCCAAATTGCAGAAATTTATTTCCTTCTCCATGACGCTTTCTCAAGCGTTTACACGTATGGAAATATCACTCGATTAGAACTAACTTCGGAAAAAATTTCCATCACCTTAAAGTCTTCGATAAATCATGCGAAAGTAAGTAGCAGAACATTTTCCAGCTTATGAAGATATCAGAAAGAAACAATACCATCATATCCAAGTACAATATGGAATTATTTATCCGAGCATAAATTAATCATTTTTGGGATCCAAATTATCCATCAGTTTGAATAAAAATTATCCATCCACTATTTACATTATAGTAACAGAGGCAGACTTTATTTCTCACATATAAAGCCCCATATTTTTCATCCATAATATATTTGAATAACACCCAGAAAATTACTATTGGAAAATTTTCGTGGATGCAGACGATTAGCAAATCCTTCTCCAAACCCTATCCTCAATTCCCGGTCACGCTTCTGCAGGAATGTAAAAAAAAACCGATGCATTTACGCTTTCACGGCCAATAAAAACGATGAAAGCGTATCCGACGCGTTAGCATTGACAGAACCGCCTTTTCTGTAGTTTAAATCCCCCAGTGCTGCCGCGGTGCACCTTTTCATCCCACAACCTCTCTCTAAGCAGCTGCTGGAGAATCCCCGAGAGTGGGGAATCGGGAGTTGTGGGCGGTCACCGTGACAAAGGAGATGGAGAGAAAAGCGAAAATAAGGTTTCGAGAACAGGAGGGCATGGGGAAGACCGGGAGGACGAAAATAGGAGCGGCGATACGGTTGCAAACAGTGGAGAGAGGGGAAAGGGAGAAAAGGATAGGGAGAGAGGATAGGGAGGGGAGGGAATGGAATGAGAAGAAAGATGAGACGAAAAGAGAGAGGGAGAGAGGACGAGGAGGAGGAAGAGATTAAAGGAAAACATGAGATGAGAGTGGGAGGGGGCTGTGCGGGGGGGGGGGGGGAGTGGAGGGAGAAAGGGGGAAAAACTGTGTGCGAAATAGGGAGAAGAGTCAATTGGCAGACGGGAGAATTGGAAGAGGAGCGCAGGAAAGAAAGCAGGGCAAGAATCGAGAGGAAAAAGAAATATGATATCGAGAGGAAAGGTTGGGGGAAACGAATCTCAAGAGGCCCGCCAGATGTAAAACCACGCCAGGCCGGAGAAAGACATGAGTGCGATCCGTCACAAAATTTCGGCACATAAACTAAATAATGATCCAATTTGATTTGTGCTCCAGATTTCAAGTTTCCTCTTGTCGATTTCAATCGATAAAAGCATTGATCATAGACTATTAAAACCTATTAAAATGCGCAGAGTGCAAAAGAAGTACATTTGAACGAAATCATACGAAGTTTTTCAATAAATGTGGAAATTATTAATTCAGGAATCAAGAGGAAAATAAAATTGTATGTCGATAGAGAAGGTTGGAGAAGATCGAATCACAGAGACCGACTAGATATAAAACCACGTTTGGGTGGAGAAGGACAAGAAACTTATCCGCCACCCAATTTCGGCACATGAAATAAAATATGATACAATTCACTTTAAGTTTCAGATTTCAATCGCTAAACGCATCGAACGAAGGCTAATGAAACCTCTTCAAATGATCAAATTCAAATGATAAAACGAAAGCACACAACTTATGTGGGAATTATTAAGAAAGAAATGGAAAGAATAGACAAATATGATATGGAGAGAGAAGTTCGGAGAAAGCGAATCACAGATGCTCACCAGACGTAAAGCCCCACCAGGGTGGAGAAGCACATGAGTCTTTTCTGTCATGCAATTTCGACACAAGAAATAAGTTGTGTTTCAACGTAATTTGATTTTCTCTCAATCGATTTCAATCGATAAAATCATTGACAAAAAGACTAATGAGACGTCTTAAAATACACAGATGGAAAAAAAGATGTCCATTAAAACGCAATCCTACGAATTTACATAGCTAATGCGGAAAAAAGTTGGACAGGAATCGAGAGAGGAGAGAAATATGATATCGAAAGAGATGGTTGGGGAGAGCAAATCACAAGAGGCTCACCAGATGTAAAACCACAGCAGGGTAAAAGAGGGTATAAAAGTGATCTATCAAGCAATTTCGGTGCATGAAACAAATTAAGATTCGATGTAATTTAAGTTTCTCGGAATCAATTTCAATCGCTAAAAGCATTGACAAAACACTAATGAAGTACACGCAATGAAAGAAGAAATCCATCATAACGAAATTGTACGAGGTTAAACAACTAAAGTGGAAATTATTAATTCAGGAATCGAGAGCGAAACCAAATATGATACCGAGGTAGAGGGCTGGGGATCACGAATCACTGAGGCCCATCAAATGTAAAACCACATCAAGACGGAGAAGACATGAGTATTAATCGCCACCCAATTGCACTAAATTATGATTGAGAGTAATTTAATTTTCCCATAATCGATTCCAACGGCTAAAAACATTCACCAGAGACTAATCAAACCTCTTTAAATGCACATAATTAAAAATTAAAAATATCATACGAAGTTTCTCAAATAATGTGGAAATATGCAAGACAGGAGTAGAGAAGAAAAAGAAACATCCTATCGAGAGAGAAGGTTGGGGAGAACGATTAACATAGGCCCACCAAAAGTAATACCGCATAAGGGTGGAGAAGGATATGTCTTATCCATCTCGCTACTGAATTAAATTATGATTCATATTAATTTTAGTTTCTTGCAAATGATATAAACCGCTAATAACATCGACTAAAGACTAATGAAACCTCATAGAATACACAGAATGAAAGAATAAATCAATTAAAACTAAATCAATCAAAGTTGCACAACTAATGCGGAAATAAGTTACACAAGAATCGAAAGAAAATAGAAATATCATATCGAGAGGAATGGGTGGGTAAAACGAATAAAAGGGGATATACCAGATATACAGTAGCACAATAGAATGGAGATAGGCAAGAGTCTGATCCGTCACAAAATTTTGATGAATCAATTCAATTTTAGTTTCGGTTTTCAATCACTAAAAGCATCGACCAAAGACTATTGAAATTTGTTAAAATAAACAGAATGAGATAAGGAGACCATTGGAAAGAAATTATACAAATTAACACAATTAATGAAGTGATAAGTAAAACATGGATCGAAAGGAATGGGAAACATGTTATCGAGAGAGAAGGGTGGGAGAAACATATCACAGAGGCCCACAAGATGCAAAACCGCGCAAGTCTGGATAAGGACCATGTGTCATGCTATATGTCACACGTTTCCTAAAATCTATTCCAATATTTAGAAACATGAATAAATCAGTAAGGAACTCAACTTCATAAAAATGTACAGAATGAAAAAAAAATTTGTAACAAACTCCGGGATAAAATAAGAAAATGGAAAGGATAGATTGATCAAAGAGGATAAATTATATGATTTAAACTGATCAGGAACCGTAAAATAAATTATAAGATCCATGTAAATCGAGAAAAAAGACAGTCGATTTCCAGGTTAGAGACCAATAAAGTGATCTAGGAAAGAAATACAATAGAAAAGAAAAACAAAAGTAAAAAGCAACCGAAGAGGATAGATGCATTATAAGATTCAAATCGATTTGGAATTGTTAGATGAATGATAACAATCAAATCGATCAGCAACTGCCAGATAAATTATAACAGCCATATCGATCACGAAAAAAAACGAGAGTCGATGTACAGATAGAAGGTGTAGGGTATTACAATTCAAATTAATCACGAAATAAATAGTCGATTTCCAATGAGGAAAAAAGTAATAAAAAGGAAAGAAAAGAGAAACGAAAGAGGATAATTTATAACATTGAAATCAATCACGAATTTTAAGATCTCATTAGAGACCAATAGAGTGATCCAGGAAAGAAAAAATAAACAAGAAAACGAAAGAAAAGAGAAATCTGATAGGATTTATAATAAGATTCAAATAGATCAGTAATTTACAGATTAACTGTAAACTTCAAATTAGATCAGCAATTATCAGATTAATTGTAAGATTCAAATTGATCACAAAATAAATAGTCAATTCACAATACTGTGATCTAGGAAATAAAAAAATAAAGAAATGTAAGGAAAGAGAAAAGAACAAGGGAACAGAGGGGGATAGAAAGGGGGGAAGGACAAAAGAAAGAAAGAGAAGAAGAGGAAGTTGGGTCGGGAGTTAGCTGAAGCAAGGGGAAACGACTCGTTTTCCCGGTAATCAGGCCTCACCTGAGGAGAAAATAAGGAGTAGGGTAGTGGAGGGAGGAGGAGAGAGGGTGTGTGAGACTGATGTGGATGGAGGGGAAATAGAGCCGAGACAACACGAGAGAGAGAGGGAGAGAGGAAGAATTGTAAGTCGGGGAAAAAAGAGAACTCCACTCTACTCTGAGAAGTATTCTCGCCACTAACCCCCATTCCCACTTTCACCCTCCCAAATAACCCGCCACGTGAAAGAATCGGAGGTGAGGAATTCACGAAAGGAAAACAGACGAAAGAGGAAGGGGGATATCTTGATGCTTCACGCTAAGATTTTCTTTCCATTCCACGCTAGTGTTTTCAGTCGTGGAGCAATGATTAACTCAGGCTGCGACGGCTTTGTGATGACCAGCTTGATAGAGGTTGGAAACTCGATAGAAGCTATTACGCTGAGGTGAAATCTATTTATAAGAAGTACTCTCCAAATAAAACTAACTATGGAGAACAGGTTTCAGAATTAAAATAAACCTCGTCGAAGAAAGAGAAGAATTAAATCTAAAACACTATTTCAAGAGCACAAAAACTGAAACATTTGCTCGAAAGTAAAATTATAAAAGACTAAGGAAGATTATTTTACCTACTATTTCATGGAAAAGTGATCTAGACGAACTTAACGGAAAACACAGTATCGCACACTATATCAGTCACTCATAATCAAAATATCTTTAAAGTACAACAGGTCATTAAAGTGGCAACATATCATTGAATATTCACGATAGAATTGCTTTTTCATGAATAAAGATCAATGATGGAATGAAGGATCTTTCAAAAACAAATGAAAAAAAATAATCTTTAAAAATCGGAAATTATGTATATTATTTAAAATTGGAGTAAGAAGTCATTCGTCCCCATCATGAGTGTATCCATCTACATTTTATTCATTAATTCCAATTTTTTTATATTTTCTAAATTTCTAATGTAATATATAAAAAATAAAAAGGCTCATGCCTTACGGCTATTCTCATAGCGCAAAGGATTAAGCACCCTTAAGATAAAACAATCATGAAGTGAAGTGTGAATTACGAGATCACAATCACAATGCTTAAGGAAAGTACGTCGGGACTCAAATGAACAAATCCCGAGGACTAGGGAGATAAGTACAAGCAGTGCCACTTATCTCAAAGCTCCGAATTTTATCGGCAGAAGAAAAGCGGCTTTGACTTAAGGGGTAGATTACCATAAGAACGGCGGGGCAAAATCGCTTTACTGCGCACGGTCTTAATTTGCATCATTCAGAAGACATCATTTCGCTCGAGATACCTCTCTCTTGGGCGTAGAGGAGGCGTTTTCAGCGCCTCCACCGTCGTTAACATGAAACAGGTTGGCAGGAGGGGCGTGTAAGTTGATGTGAAAAAGCCTGCGGAAGTGAAAGGGGGCGAGTGGTTTCCATCTAGTACCTAAGAATTTGGATGGGAAAAAATACCTCTTAATGCCAGCAAGACATCACGTCGGAATTAATCAATTTCCGCCAAGATCACGTGATTAGGCGTAAATATATCATACAACCACCATCTAATGGAGAGGTCTTCAACCTTTTGTTATTGGGCAAGGGCAAAAAATTGATTTCACATTATCCGGAGGGCCACAGTACCCTTGTCACTTGACCACAAGATCAATAAAATGAAAAAAACATAATTTCTAAGTGCAATAACCTTTATCGGATAAAAAGTACAATCAATCAATGCGATGTTTGACATTGTTTAAATTTGACAAATGTGTTGATGTATATTTTATATTGTGTGGCGCGATAAAATATTTTCTTTAGCCTCTGGAGGCCGCAAGAAATTACCCAGCAGGCCGTGGATTGAAGACCTTTGGTTTGGTTTGATATTTCATTCACTAAGGAAATAGAACGTCATGAACAATACCTAATAGCATAGGGTTCAAAGGTACAACAAGGTTTTAGGAAAAGTTGTTTCCACGTGTCCGAAAGACACTCGTACTGGAATCGTCACAGGAAAGAGAAGAAAATAAGTTGCTGGAAAAAGAATTACGATATGACCAGCGAAATTAATACAGGAGCTTAGGTAATAACTATGATGAGACGAATTTTACTGTTCCTGTAGGAATTAAAAAAAAGAATTTAGAAGTTCAAGCCCTAAATTTTTCCCTGAAAATATTATACTAATCTTGAGAACTTATTGCATAATAATTGCTTTCTAACGAAAAAAATCAATATTAATTTTTGCTTACAAGGACATGGGAGCGTAAGGACTATTACTCTGGCAAAGAAATATTTTTTACTATCAAGCATTTCCTCTTTTATCTCAATTTTAAGTACTTTTTTATTATCTAAGATTGAACGAAAGCGATGAAATACAAATTACACTCTCGAGGAGTTACGAAAAAGCCAAAATTATTTTAACAACTACGTGTACAATGCCGAAATAAAACTATGTGTAAAAATAAAAAATCTACCAAAGTTTTCAATTTTTATGAGCCATAGTTTTACATGCACGCTGAGTATCCAGACAAAAAATAGTAAAATTCTGATATTATCAGGATATAAAGTCCTGTTTCAGAACATAAGTATTTTATGAGCGTGAAAAGTATTGTCAAGAAAAACTTATGACATTCAGCAACGCAATAATAACAGACTATTTTAGCTATACGAAGCAATATTCATGGATGTTCACCTCCACTTCTAAACTAAGCATCAAGCGAATAAGATTAGCGAGGAGATAAATTTAAAATTTGCTTTTATTAAGAATAAACCTGGGATTTTATAGCCATGAGAATTCTCAAGCAGGGATTCATTGCAACTCCACCGTGATCTCATAAAAAAGTCCTTCCCTACTCGTGTGTACCAAGTACATCCTTATCCATCGGCTCAAGACCTCTTCCTAGACAACCAACAGCAGCTTTCGACTCATCTTTTTTTTCTCCTTCTTCCAACTCCCACACCTCAGAAATAACTTCAGCAACTAAGCGTTTTATGATGCCGATGGTGGATGAAAAAAATGTTTTCAAATTCCAAGGAGTGTACTCGGAGGAAATTTGAGGCTGCAATTCTATATGCCACAGTTTAGACGCACGTGCGGGTCCTAAATGACTTTACGAGCCATTATAGTGCAGCCAATAAACTGAGTCCTAAAATCGACAGAGATATTCCCATTGGGACGACTACCTTACGACTACCATACGTTACCGACCTCGGAGGTAAAATTCACACCTCAATCTGTCACAAGGTTATGGAAGATAATTAGGAATACTCATTCTTACCTGACCTAATGCTAACCTCCGTTGAATTGACAGTGCTTGGCGCTAAGTGACACAATGATAAACCCTATACGTGGGCTTTCAAATGCGCAAGATCATCTACATTTACAACCCCATATTTATTCAGAAAAAATTTCAAATAAACCAAAATGTATATTTTGAGTTTTTGTACCTATGTAGGCACAGAAGGTTCTAGGTAATGAAGTACTTTCATGATAATCGTTATCAGTATTTTTCCCAGAATTTTTCGAAAGCACTCCTTATCGCAACATCGTGGAACGCTTAAGTCAGCCAAGCCTGGAACTACCACGGTTATTTTCTCCATCACGCGGTCGCTGTAACAGCTAACTATTATTTGACATTGTGCTTCTCAACTTTTTTCCCCGATCGATAAGATTCACGAGTAAACTACGACAGCGTACGATACGACGGTAATTCCAAAAGTAAGATCTTCAATTTTTTAGGAATAGAAATAAACTATTTATTTTCTGTTATTTATACATTATTTTAAAGATTGATCAATTATCTAATTTCTACATAATCGCCATTTCGGTCGATGCATTTTAGTAAAGCTTTTGACAGTTTTGTATGCCAATGCCGTACCAGCTCGCCGCCACGCTTAAGTTCAACGTTCACCTCTTCATCGGAGCTGAGTCGTCTTTCCGTGGAAAGTATTTGCGGTGGATTGTCAGCCACCCACCCCATAGTCCGGAATTGGCCCCCAGCGTCTTTTACCTGTTCCCTAAGTTGAAAGAACATTTGGGCGGAAAGCGATTCAGCTGTGACGAAGAGGTAAAAGACGAAGTTCAACATGGCGGAGAGCTAGCACAAAATAGGCACACAAAAACTGTCACAGAGTTTACAAAAATGCATCGACCGAAACGGCAATCATACAGAAAAATAGATATATGATAAATCTTTAAATTGATGTATGTATCGTAAAAAATAAATAGTTTTTCTTTCTTTCTTAAAAAAATTGGGGACCTTACTTTTGGGACTACCCTCGAACATAACCGTTTTGTCTAAATGGAAGAACAAATGAGAAAAAATAAACTTTTCGATGCATCATAATGGAGGTCTTTTTTTTACGATTTTTGTAACGAACGCTAATTACTTGTTTTGAATCACGCAACACGTACAAATGTCCTTGATTTTTTGTAATCCCACAATTTTTTTTCAGAAGTAACGGGTGTGCAAGGAAGCCGGAAAATTGGATTTCACTTGGATTAGCACCCCTTTACTTTCCGTGATCATCACCAGATAATCCGCTGAAGGGAGCAGTTGCATCGCAGCAACACTCAAAAGGCTCGGCTCCTCCTGCTACCAAGCCACCCACTGAAACGCAGCCGTTGCTCCCCACTGCAAAAACCGGCGTCTCTTTCATTTCTCCTCTTTTGAAAAATCCCATTTGCCTTTCGATCGCATGCGCCGAGGAGAAGCACGCTATTGAGCCCCGAGGAGTTACACCGTTGCTCGTAGTCACTGCTACCTTTCCCGGCGCGAAGTTTCGCACAAGAAAAAAAGAAGGATAAAATGTGTGGAAACGTGCGACTTACCTGAAACAGATATCATATCATGGCTTTAAACTATCTTAAAACGTGATAGACACATAGACATGACGCAGTGATGTTTTTAAAAATCGGGAAGAGATAAAAAACTAAATTGATCTTTTTCCAAATTTTGAAGCATAGTAGTCGTCATGAAGTAGAAAAAAGAAAAAAAGCCACAGAAGAGTCAGATTCTTATAAATATTTTACCGTCAAAACCGAACGAACTTTCAATAGAAGATTGGCAATATCTGCACTGTATCTCAAGAATCACTTTTTTGCTAGTCTCTGCATGAGAATGCGATTTATAGAAAAAATTGATCCGATAACATTGTAGTCATAGTATCGTAAGCCTGAGAATGAGCCCATCGTGATTAAATTTCCTTTTATTCTATTTATTTATTTTCGAACGAACAGCTATATTTCGAAGGAATACTTTTTGCCAAACTTCTATCCCTAATTCCATCCAACGACTCACACAAAACATTCCGATTTTGTGAAAAAGTAAATGGCTTCACAGAAATTGAGATGGTAACTCGCTTGCAACAGATTACAATCACGCAAGAGGATGAAGGCCTCGCGAAGAATAGTTTCATCACGTATCATGTCGTCGTACTCGTGCATATGACGTTTCATCTCTTTCAATCTTTATTTAATACTTGGATGTAAGTAAAACTCAAGACAAATGATATCAGCACCTTATTTCTTCTTTCGGAATTAAAGAGGAGTTTGATAAAACTTTTCATACGGATAATAAACTGGGAATTTATCTTCCTAACAATGGTTAACAGACAAATTTATATCTTGTAGATAATTAACGTGTGTAATTATGCAGTATTACAATGACTTTGTACTCAAATTCTCGTCACCTTATTTCCGAAATCATCTTTATCCTAAATTTATTAATATCTTTTCATCGATGAATTTTTCCGCTAGTTCTACACACAACAGGAACTTTGGAAATTAATTCCATATGTAAGGCCATGTTGCCTTGTGAAAATTACGAGGACAATTTAAATTAAACGGGATTATCACGCTCACACAAAAGACTTTCGTACTTCCAACCCAAGGCTTTAAAGGAGAACCATACCTAGGAATTCAAGTTTAGATGCCAACCAAAGCTAAGTTTTACAAACCATAGTTCGAATTGTTTAAAAGCTAACGAAATCAAATTTGAAACGCATAAAATAATTTAAAAATTCGGCAGAAATGCTAGAAAAGAGGAAAAAATTGCCATGCAGCGCCAAAAGGACAAGGATTCGACCGAGCAGTTATTCTCAAACGGTTTTGAGCATATAATGCTAAAAAGAAGTCATATTTAAGATATTATTTTCGCCAAAATGTTAACATCTACCAATAAAATGGAAAAATAACTACTCTTTATCATGGCTCAATATGAGTAGTCAGCAATGGAATAAGAATAGAAGTCTCCCCACGGAATATCTACTACAAAACACAACAGGATTCTGCAAGGAATATAATGTTTAAGAATGACATATCGAGATTTATGAGTATAAGCTAGGGAATGGGGGGGGAAATATATTTTTACTTTGAATACATGGGGGGAGAAATTTTATTTTCTGTGTTTCCAACAAAAATAGGAAAAAAATATTACCTTGCGAAGAGCAACAAATTCCACCGTTGGAGAGAGCAATAGAATGGAACTCACCTATAAAGAAGAAACAAACATATAAATATTTTTGAAATTGAATAATGCGCATTACAATGTTTAGTTTTCCATAGATAAGTAACAATCAATGACAAATATTATGAAAAATAATGTAAAAGTTTTGTTTTAATATAAAATTCATAAAAATTGTGAATTTTACATGAAAATTTCAAGCTCCATTGTAAACGATTTAGAAATTTATTGAATCCAATTGCTACCATACCAACCACATCAGTAAGAAGCCAATTCGCATTTTAAAGATTAATTTAATGCGTGAAACACGTCTCAGCTCACCGAGCCTTTGCGGATAGGTGAGCTGAGACGTGTTTACACATAGTGTACTTATTAAAATTATATGCTGAGGAGTGCATTTGTTTAATTTGCAATACGAAGACCTTTCACGGTACTATTCCGGTATTTTTTTTAAGTGTCAGTGTATGCTGAAAAAATTCCCGCAAAATTATCAAGTTTCATGTGTTTATCATTGCAAAATCTTAAAATGCAAAATTTTGTGAGAGTAAAAAAAAAGAAAAGGTACGGAGACGGCTTGCGATGGGACACCCCATGAAAGATCAATTTTATCTTTAAATTGTGATAGAATTTGAAATTGACGGAGTGTTTTCTGTTTTCTCATTTTTCACCTACTGTTCGAGCTATTCAAGGCAAAAAATGGTCGTCCCTTTCTCAGGGACTTGAATGACGTCACGAGCTCTTGTCGATCGTATCCCCGCTACATTACAACTCATCGTCCTTGTACACGGGTTGTGTGTGGTTCGTTGATGTTTACGCTGTTGTAACCAATTCTCTCTTTCAACGAAAGTTTCTCTATGAACGAGTGAATCATCAAAATCTATAATTACGTCATCAACTCATGAGAAGTGGGCGGCAACTTTAAAGCTTCCTCAGTTTGCTCTAGCGAAGGAAGTACTCGGTGAGAAAGAGTATTCTTTCGTCATTATATAACTTTCTCAACCATCTAACGAATTATTTCAATAGTGTACGATTTAGGGTCTGCTATAACTTCCCTATTCTGTTTACACACTAAGAGTTAACATTTTCTACTGATAGTTTTACTTCCAACGGGAAAGGGTACGTGCCACTAGAACGAAGTGAGTAAGCAGGACGAAAAAAAACAAGAGCATTGTGACACTAGGCAACAATGAATTGCTGCCAGGAGAACATGTCACCATGCCTCTCACAGCGGAGGTCGATGCCCCGAAAACCGTAGTGGTTTGTGAAATCGAACTTCATTCACACATCATTCACACCCATTCAATTATAGTTTCGTTCTCTTAGTCACCATAATATCATGACACTCGCCGCAAGGCCGTTGTTTTCTGTTTCAAGATCCTATTTCGGGAAGGTGAAGAAAAGTAGATCCGTTTCATCAACAATCAACGCATCGCACTTCATTTCCAGTATTACCCAAACACGTTCCATTTATTCCAACGAGTGGAGTCACAAGTTTTGCAATGGAGGATTCTCTTGGCGTAGATGAGTCGTCATTCACCACGCATATAAATGTGTTTACTAAAGTCACCACTCTTCCCAATGACAGATAGACCGATCCAAGTTCCAAGGATAAAAGCTACAATATGGTGGTTTCCTATTATTTTTTCATTATTAATAGAACGGTTAATGAAATGTAATATAATGAAATGTGTGCGTGTTTCCGGGAAAACGAGTCGTTCCCCCTGCTTCAGCTAACTCAAAATTTTATCCATTTTCATTTCGAACCCTGACGATGGAAAATTATATTTTTCCATACGATTTGCATCTAAACTTTTTCAATAGAGGACCTATACTCCAAGAAATTCAATTAATATTAAATACAAGGTCAAGAAAAGAAGGAAAAACTCATTTAATTGAATACCTTTTAATTAAGAATATGAATCGCTACTATAAAATGGATGAAATACTTATTCTGAAAACAAGATTTTATAATTGCGCGTAGCATTCCATTTGGATTTATTACTAGATTCTCAGAACTGTCTACAAGTTATTATTCAAATAAATCTATCTGCAATTTGCTGTTCCAGGTAGTCCTCAGCTCGGCTTACAGAAAAAGTGTGTTTTTGCGCAATTTAATTTATATTCGATCTATTTAAGCCCCTTCAACCTTACGCATTCAAACAAAAATTTTTAATTAAAAATTCTTCTTTATCCTCTAATAATTTCTTTCCTTTCCTCCTTCTGACTTGACCTACATAGGTTTCCCAACATACATCTCACACTTTTAGAACCATCGCTTCCAAAGTCAATATGAGCCTTGGCTGTAGAACAGTGAATATTTATTTGCGTACGGATTTGAAAGACTTTAATGCAGGGATGGCTTGTGAAACGAAACTTAAGTCAAAACTAGTAAAATTTCAATAGTTTCGTTCCCGGGAGCGACATGTAGAAACGATGCGAAATGAATTTAAACCCGGGGAGCTAAACTCAGGGTCGAAACGAAATCGGAGTCAAAACTACTTCGGGTCGAAACTAAACTAAACATCTTCGACGAAACGAAACGCGGATATTGTTTGGCATCGGAGAGACCACGTGCTTCCCCTTCGAAGTATGGGTTAATGAAGTAGAGGTTTAGCTTACCGCCATTAGATGCAATATTTTGACCACAAACAGCAGAACGGTGATTGCAAACTGGCCATTCGATTTCTAAGCTCAATGTTTCAACCTCTCTACACGTATGTCACACGAAATGGGTCAAAACTATTCTCTCTTTTCCCCCTCCACTCAACTTCTGGGATCGAAACTTAATAATGAGCAGCGAAGTTTCGATAAATTTAGTTTCGTTCCCGGAAGTAAAGTTTCGTCCCGGTTCGAAACTAAACGCCTAGGTGATTTTTATTTCGTGCGGAAACGAAACATAACTCTGGCCTTGTATTTTCGTTTCGTTTCACTTGCCATCCCTGGTTTTAGGTGGATTAATATTCAGCTGTTCACCAGAATATACGAGGGAAAGCTAATATGATTTCCTTGGATTAAAGCAAGCCCAATAATGGGAATGGCGACATATTATGTGCCAACTAACGCAATTAAATTGCTACCTCATGGTCATGTCTCAAGTCTCATTTCATGAAAAAGAAAATTTAGAAAAGCCGTATAAACATTCGACCGTATTTTTGTCTACGCACTCTCATAAACTGATCAAAATCATATGCGCTGTATTTAACACAAAAAGTTTCACAAAACAGATATGCATCTTTATTATACAGATATGGGTAAATCGAGGGAATGGAGTTAAGAATTGAAATCCAGAGGACTCTGGTCCCACGAAGCAAAACATATTAGCAGGGCCCCTTAAATTTGGGATACGTGAGAAAACTGTCACATCACATAAGTACCACACTGGTTGAGGTAAGGTTACATTGAATATAATGAAAAGTACCCCGGCCTGTTTCCCTTCCCAATTTGGACTGCCTCTTTAACCCACAATATGACCTACTTGCTTAGATTCAATTTTACGAATTTTAATCTCTTTCTTCTTGTCCAACCTCATCCCTCTAGCAGTAATGTTTAATATCATAGGAAAATTTTGATATTAATTTAAAATGTCAGTGCCAACGCATCTAGTTTTAAATAATGGGTGCAGACCAGTAGAAAAACAAGAGAATAAATAAATTCCAACAATGCCACTATCTCATGCTCTTTATAAACACTGTATTCCAACCTCTTTTACGTCACCCTTTGTCTGACGGCTTTCAGGATGGCGCACGAATGAAACTTTGTCGTGAGCCATAAAACCGCCGCTGCTTTCCTTTTCGACTCGCGGCAACCCATTCGCACCCAGCCAGCTCCTCCCTTTCTCTATATTAAAAATATTGGTTTCCGTTTATGGCTTGTGAGCAATAACGGTCTGCCAACCTACGGAGTACGAGGAAAAACCCACGCGAGGAGGCCCAGAGACTAAAAAGGACGCCTTCGCTTTTATGTGGGCCTCACCGCGTCCCAATCTACCCTCTCCCTGCTCATCGTGATCCCTGCGCTTCTTAAACACCTACACCTTTCTGATCTCCGGACATTTTAGCAAAGGACTGAAGTGCAGTCGGAGTTGTGGAAATGCAAACGGTAGGGTGACAAAGACGCTCGGAAGAATATGCGGGTCGGTCATGGAATCGTCTATGCGTCCCTATTAAAGGATCTCTGCATTTCTCCATGGTTTTCTTCCGCGTCAGCTTGTTTGCAGACAACAGTTTCGCTGGCTATCCTGCCAGCGTCTTCAGGCCGAAGGTGTCGGCTGTTGGTTTCGGCCTCGCTTATATACTGTAGGCTGGATGAGAGCTGCACTGTGATTGGCTGTCTGACTAGTCGCGTCTCTCTGATTGGCTCTCTCTTTGATGACTCTTTTCCAGGTGCTGTGAAGGAATGGCTGTCGTCTACCATCTTCTTACTTTCCTCATCCATTTTTCTTGCTACTACTCACATAATTCAAAGAATTTCCCGAGTCCTATGAAATAATGTGGTATTTATAATATCTTTGCCTTCTAGGTGCATATTACGTATCTCTTTAGCCTTCAAGTGTTTTACGACACTACGGTATCAAACTCGTGAGTTGAGTAAAATGTTCGTCACTGCTCGGCGGGAGGGGGACGCTGCTTATTTTATTTTCCTATTCCACGCGCACCCTCTGGGGAGAGGTCGTAAAAGTGAGTATTTACGCGCCGAAGCGGAGATCGTTTTATTTTACCACTGCTCTCATTGCCATTATTTTCTTACGCGAACGTTTAGCCTATCTTATGGTTGCCCTGCGCCGAGAGTTTTTTCCTAGCAACCTCATCTTCAGTGTTGGATGAATACGCACAGCGGATAACATTTCATAAATGTAACATCTTTCATGTCGGTCTCCTGAGCTACTCCTTTGCAGTTAACCAAGCGCGTTATTTCCTCGCTATTTATGGTCACTAACTCTTTTCCAAGAGATTTCTGCCGGCAGTATCTTCCCTTCTCCTTCATATACCCTCTAGGACAGTTTTTATGTTCTAAACTATATTCTCATGGATCAAGCATCTTAGCAACTCCATAAGAAACTCGTAGGTTTTAACGTTAAATAGTGTCTTGAAACCTTCTTAAGCTTCAATAAAGCCAGAAAAATGGGTGGATGATGATCTTTTATACAAGAAATATGAAACTTTAAGACATAGTGAGGGATAAGCATTATTTTCTTTGCCAAAAAATTGGACTGAAAAAGAAGAAATATAACAAATATTTTTATTCGATAAACTCGGGAGGATGGGTGGACAATGAACGTCCATTCAAAGAATTACGAAATGCATTTTTCAACACATACTAAGTTAAACGCTGCGCAAAAATAATTTTGCTCGCCAAGTAAATTGAAGCAGAAGTTCAAAAAGAAAGCAGAAAAACAATTTTTTTTTATATTTTCACCTCAAATACGTGAACATTAAAACTGATAAATGTGGTACCTATAAAATTGAGAAATTGTAACTGATGGGACCCTTAATACAAAATTCATAACTTGGACTATAGAATTGATGGTCAAAACAAAAATTTCACGAAGAAAAGACTGGTATAGACAACATATTTCATACATAACTAACAAAAAGTAGGTTTTCCACGCCAAGAAACGAATAACTCATCCAGGCAGAGAAGCATATTAGAGAAAAAGTGCATGCAAGGAAAGAATGAATTTTTTTACATGGACATAGCACTGAGTGAAGTATTTTTACTTAATTGATTAGAAGACGAGATATTTACTTCTCCTCATGAGGGATTTAAAATGAAAACAACATACCTACATTATTTATAAACGCGTGACGTTGAATATCATTATGCGAACAGAAAATTAATAAATAAGTAAAAGCGCAAATGCCAAAATAAGTAGATAAATATGGCTATAAAAATCTCACCTCCATGTGTCGCGCATGCCGTGAAATTTACCGTGGCAAAATATTTAGCTCACTGGCTCCGAGAGAATGGAGCGAGATGGCCGAGTTGCGGGGATTGATCCATAGGATTGGCACCCACCGTCTGTCATGCAAATCTGGTGCCTCTCGTTTTTTATCATTTGCCTTAATCGACCTGTCGCGCGAAATGTTTAAATCCTGAGCTAATCTTTCCGCACTTGACTTATCGCCACACTCGGAAGCACCAATGACGGCGCCCTTTGGACGTGAGACTTGCATCGACATGCCGAGAAAGGAGGTGATTAGTAGAGCCAGCGACCTATCTGGCTGTGTGGAAACGCGACAATCCCCGGCCCGGTACTGTGAAGCAACGGGTTAGAGTTTAGCAGGAAATTGTATTTATCTCGCGGATGAAATCTTGAGAATGAAGATCGCACGCCTAAACGTTAGAGGATAACAACAGAGGAAGAGATTCAAGCCCCTACTACAAAAACTAAAAGTATATTCTCACAAAGCAAGTATCTTAGCAACTCAAGGAGAAACTCGCTTTAACGTTATAAGGAGTTTTTAAAACCTTATGAAGCTTCAATAAGCCCGGACAATAAGTGTTTATAGAAAAAATATAAAAAATGAGTGACATGGGAAGGGTAAACAGTATTTTGTTTACCATGTAGATTGGAATTAAATTCAAAAATAAAAAATATCACAAAAGTTTCACTTCATTAAACACGGTAGGGTGGGTTCGTTCAACATTATCCCTATTCGCAACTACAACAGACGTGACTTCGGAATGGAGGATATGGAAAGAGCGTAATCCAGTTCATAGCTGCCTTAAAAAGTGATAAAAAACTAATCCTATATATTGGTTAAAAAAAGATCAATTATTTCTCAATTATAGCTTATTGTGAGGAAGATAACAACGCCTAGCGGCAGCTCTAAATTTATCGAAGGACATGAAAAATTTATTTTGTGAATGATGCGCATTATGAGCTAATACCTTATCCATTTGAGTCATTTTAATTCAAGCTACTCCAAGTTCAGTTTTTCTGTTAGGGTCCACAGCACAATCCACGTATCCACCCGAAATCGTATCAACAGGATTTGAGAAAATGTTTACATTTCTAGCACATGCTACAACTACCATTTCAAGAGGAATTTGAGGTTGTCTTAACTATTGACTTCTCAGAATTATAGATCTATTTTAATCCGTGAGAAGCAAGCGCTCTTTTTCTTTCTTTTCTATACTTATTCATTTCTATATTTACGCCAAGCTAAGCTTAATATTTCACTTTTGTGAAAATGGAATTAGTTATTTAAGTTGATTTTCGACCAGAATGAGGGGTAGGGTCATCCGTTGGACTATTATTTCTCCTTCATTTGAAACTATGCAACTATGCATTTGAAACTATCGAAGCCACGTGTAAATGTTTATCGTATAAACTACCTTGAGCTCTATGCGTATTCACGTCTGATTTCATGGAGATGGTCCAACACTGTCCCTACTTTGGGCACGGGATCCCAAATAAATATTTTTGTAAAGGATATAATAAACTTAGAATCCGCAACGCAAACTCAAAATAGAGAATTAAAGGATATAAGGTAGGTAGCCTTTGAACACTTTAAATTAATGAGGAACCAAAATCTTCCTTAAACTAAATCACGTAAAAGCATTTATGGAATGATATTACGACCTTAGGGAAGACTATGGTTATCATTCCCACATACATCTTTGTGGCAGCGTAATGAGACATAAAAGCTAATATTTATAGGACGTTACAAATTTTCCAATAATTTTTTTCCAAGGTAGTATTGGGGTTAACTTAGGCATTTAAGTGATTTAGTAGTTTTAAGTGTTTCAAAAACTGCCATTTTTATTTCCTTGATCCTCATGCAAGTTATATGAGGGTGATGTATTTGGTCATAAGCGCTATGCTGATGAATACGCTTTCATATCCGATTCATAAAAATCTAGCAACATTAATCAATACTAACTGCTACCTATGTGCTTACATGGGTCAGAATTCGTGCAGACGCTTGGAAACGAATAGCGGACAGACAAACAGACACAAACTTTTTTATTTATGTATATATTGCTAAAAATCTAGGAACAAGCATCAAAGTGTGCATGTGGGAGAAAATTCACCCGCAGCGAACAACACTATCCCGCGCGTGGCTTCCGCAGTATCATGCAAATGTAGACGCAGAGACAGGAGAGATAGCAGTGATTTCGGCGGAAGGGAAAACTGACGCCACTGCACGCCGAGAGCGAGATTTTGGTGTGGGAAAGGAGACCCATACACAAGCTATAGAGAGAGACAGAGATAATGAAAGTTCCCTCACTCCACCAACGTTGTCGCCGCTCCGAAACATGTGGCGCGGCACTTCCGAGAGCGGGTCGTGGGGCACGTAGGCGTCACCATTGTCACGGGGATATTAATTTGTCCATTAGGCGGGACACCAAGGGGATGGATAGGGGGGGAAGGGCACTCCCAGTTGACCAGGATTGCCACCGTCGAAGCGAAAATTCAGAGACGTCTGCGATCTCAGGGTAAATATTTACAAGAGCACTCAAGTTAGCACGGCAGTAGCCAATACATTACGTCAACACTGACACCCCGAATTCAATATTATCGTGGAGAATGGAAAAAAAAATCAGCAAATCCACTTAAGGCGGGTTTTTATAGTCTGGTTACTTTTAACTGGGACATGTTAGAGCCAAAACCTTAGCTGAAGAATGTTTGTAAGTTATACTGAGCAAAAGTAGTTCAGAATAACTTTTCGTAATACTCATGATCTCAACCACAAGTTTTAGTTAACTCCAGATTTCATACTCCGCAAAATTTTGGCAAGACACTATAAAACCAGCCCTTAGTTGAAGAATTATGACTGGTCGTATTTAACCAAATGCATTTATCTTGCCAATAGGGTAGTTTCCTTCATCAAATAAAACGAAAGCCAATGATCGCGATTGGTTACCCATCATTAGTGTATTCATAATATACAAATTATTTGGTTTTAGAAAACCCAGTTTAGACGAATGTTAATGGTCAATTTTAACCTCATTTGAAAAAAGCCAGATTGGCGGCCATGAGGTGCCACTAAACGTGACATCACAGGGACCTAGATGCAATACGAGTAGTCAGGAGTTTTAAATCGTCTGAGATTACAAAGCATGTACGAGGCCCAGAACTCAGGGATAATCGCCTATTAAAATTGCCAATGGTTGGAAAGTTTCCTTCGTTTGATGGGGTATTAATAATCCTTATTGAAGCCAAGTGCTACTTGGTAGAAGGGTACTCTACTACCTGCTAGCAGCCTGCTTCGTAGCGGCGCTCATAGACTCGCACCAAGGTGGCCTCACACGGCGGCAGCCGGAACCAGAATGACGTCACACGGGTTTTTCCCAGCATTCATACTTATAAGCCGCGTTTTCACGCGCTTTAAATTTTTCACTTTTCATTTAATCGCGAAAATAGATATCGTCATTTAAAAATCTTTAAGCGTGAAATACGTACTCCAGGAGTAATAATCTTTCGATTTAGACAAAAAGAAATAGGTAACTACCCTATTGGCGTGCCGCGAAGGATACTAGAACATCAGCCGTTAACAAAAAGAAAGGAAATCCGCATTAGAATAAAGAACATGGAAAATGCGCTACAGTCGTAGTAGGCTTAGCAAACCTACCATATTATCTCGGAAATTCATAATTTTAATCTTGCTCCTATGCTCAGAAGCATAAAATCTTGGTTTACTTTTTTGATTCACAGTCAAAGATCACTAATTAACTGGAATGTATTAAGTTACGGAGACTAGAGAAATGTTTTAGGTTATCTTATTGTATTTAACTCAGCACTGGTGTGGTTAAACATTCACCTTATCACGTTTTCGACTATATTAGGAGATTTATGATATCTGTAATCACTCCAAGCAATCCAAGGCAATTAAAATTATCTTTAACCATATTCATGAACGTAGCCAAACCACCACTAAATCATGAATGGTTACACAGTGTCGAGAACATTAGTTGAATAAACGGAATAGAATTCGAAATTTATAACTCATAGCTTATCACTGATGCATTTAAGCGTTTACCGTATCAGTTTTTTTTAACAATTTTACGTATTTATGATAACTAAAATCGCTGCAAGCGATCTACGGGCAATTAAAATTATCTATAACCATATGGATGAACGCAGCCAAACTGCAACCAAATGATGAATAATTACGCACTGTTGAAAACATGAGTTAAATTTAACGAATTCAAAATTTATAATTGAGGACATTTTCAGCAGTTAGTATGAGGAAATGGTGAGCGAAGGAAACGCAATGCAAATGTACGCATTTAGACTAGAGAAGAATGGAAGATACATTAAAGAAGGACAGATGATAGCTGAGAGGGTCGACGACCGCGGCGGAGTAATCACACTGCCGCCCTTGGCTCGGCAGGTCGCGGGACTCAAACCGATTCCAATCACAATGCGCTAAGGCACGCGAGGCGACAGACAATATTGCGCATTTTTTGCCCTTAGATATGACCCCTGCGAGATCGCCCCACTTGATCTTAATCGGCGCCCCAGGTGGGATATTTCCACGCAGTGCGATACGGAACTTCGGAAGCGATTTGCGTGAACAACTCGTCTCCCCGGATCAGTCCCACGTTCGCGAGCCATATCAGAGAACCGAGAAATGAAGCACACGATAGAAGTTTCCCTCCTGAAATGGAAAATTCTACATCCAGCCGATTTCGAATGAATTTGCGTGTGAGAATTCAGCTGGTCTCAACTAAGGGCTATTACACACAAGATATCTCAAGGCAACCGCGAAGTAACTACTAACAACATAATTATTATGGAACAGCAATGAGTTGACGAAATATGTACCCATACGATGGTTGGTGTTGAAATCTCGATACTTCATTTTCTTGGTGGGAATTTATTTAAATGGAAATTAATTTTACAATCTAAAAATTGAAATGAAACTAAAAACTATCGTTGTTAGCAGCCAACTTGACCCATCACTTGATCTTGCTTGATGATAATTTTAACCTTATTTAGCCTAGGCCCATTATATTTTTCACATTTATACTTAAGATTTCACTCAAAGAGTGAATTCTTGGAATCGCCAAATTAAACACAAAAAGATATCATATTTATGGCAATGAATAAAAGAGCGATTAGAAGTGCCTTGGCTTTTATTTTTCACGTTGACACAGGTTGTACAAATTAGGTCTTCACACGATGAAAGGTGAATGTATAATGTAGATTGCTGGTACTAATAATTTCTTCTCTCTCTCTCCAATCACATATATGAACTACGTCAATTTTCTTGAACCGGCCAATGGTCGCAAACTACTAATTGATTTTGGACTGGGGAACTAAGTCCAGATACATTAAATCCGGAAAGGGGTAGCTTAATGAAAGATATTTCCAGATAAATCCTCCTCCGAAAATGATTTTCAAGTGGTAAGCACCCCAACTTCACCACGACGCACTGCTCTTAAGATAATACGCTTAGAGGTGGACACCGAGATTATGAAAATACCAGTATCCAGCTTTACGCGGATTATAATTCATTCCGTGTAATATTCTTTCGTCTGAAATATCCTATATACTTAATGAATTATTTTTCAAGGCATAAAACTGTGACTAATGCCACCAATTTAATTCCAAACTAAACATTGGCCAAATCATATCTATAAATTATGACTATTAAAATATGAATTAAAAACAGTGTTTGTTCATTTTTATGCTATTTAATTGTAATTCCAGAAAAGAGATAAGTAAAATCATAATAATAAACTCTACTTAATTTATATGATATCATTATTTGGTAACCTTATACTATCGCTAAAACTGAAGGTTATTAAACGGAATTGATGCCTTAATTTTAATAGAGCTAATTTACAATACGTAATCATTCCCAGCCAAATTACATGCAAGTGCTGATACGGTTGCGTGAAACGTCGTGCCACATTCTGTTGAATGTGCAATTTATTAAGGCCCTCTTTTTTCCTCAACATCAAATGTTTGTCCCCAATACGAGAGCAGGGACAAAAATCCAGACTTCTCACAGTAAATCGACGATGACCTTCAATTTCAGCCAATAGAAAAAGAAATGGGAAAGTGAGTGATGCCAAGAAGACCATGCGGGTAACGAGGCAATTAGGAGTCCGGAAACATGTGGTGTTTTGAACGAGAATCAAGAGAGAATAGTGGGCTTCGCTTCCTGTTGCTGAGATCTGATAATTGGGGTCGAATTTGAGGATGGGGCCAGAATTGTGAGGTTGTAAGTATCAGCCCAAGGACCAAAAAACAAAAGAAGAAGGGGCGATACCCAAAACTGCGGAATAATGTATCGAGAGCCATTATTAAGGGATAAAGCCATAATTAAGGATAAACTGAGGAGCGGAAAAGGCAGGAAAAAAAATTGACTGCTTGGCATTTGGATAATTTTCTGAGAAAATAATTAGCAGTATTGCCTAATTAATATTTCGAGGGTATTCATTCATAAATTAACGGAACGCTTAGACGTGCGTCATTATGTTGATAAATGATATAGTTGTCATACATGACAGAGCGTCCAGAGGTGCAGTTTAAGTTTCTAGTCTATCATGCAATATAGTAATTGAAAAATCACAAAAAACGCTAACAACGACTACTTCACTCTAACACGCTACTTTTCATAATCCTATCTTACAAAATTTTTACGTATGTATACACCTCTTTCCTCGTTAATTACCTAAATATCAGGCATATGTTCTATTAAAAGTAAAATAAAAAATTAAAAAAGACATTTTTTAAGCTGCTGACTTAATTTTTCATAATATTGACATATGAGCAGATGTTAGAGATGGCCGCGTCATAAAAAATATACGTCTTTTGTAACTTTAAAATCTATTTTATTTATGACACAAATGAGCTGAATAACCAACTAACCATGAACGCTTGATTGATTTAGAAATGTTTTCATTGCATTCCAACACTTATAACGTGCATTATATGTACAGGAGAGCACGGATATTAAAAATGACTGACTGTGTTACCCCATTGCCATCAAAGGGCGAAAATTTATATCAAATGATTTGGAATGATTTCATTGTAACAATTGCATTTATGGACCATAATTGCAAATTCTAGATTTAATCCTTATGCCATAAAAAATACTGTTGTATGTGCACGAGCAAATGCCAGGCTAGCAATGAAATTGACTGAAAAGGAAGGAATTGTTTTTCTGGACAACAGAAATAAAAAGCGCAGGAGTAAAATTACGCCACTATAAACATCTCCTGAGTGGAGAATCCTGCTAAATAGCGCTTGCTGTACCTCGTAATTCTCATGTCAACATCGTATCCCTGAATATAAATGCTCTGTTTCATGGGCAAATTAACTTAAGCGGGTAGAGTTCGACGAAAAGCTATGACCTTGCTGATTTGAATTCAGGGATCAAGCTCATTTCGTTTTTTTTTCAAATGAGAAATAAGTAAAAGCAGAACTTTAAGCGGCCAAAAATTATTCATATCTTTTAAAAAAATTTATAGTACTTATTAAAATTAATATTATTAAAATAAGCATTATTCTTCTTTCTAAAGGATATGAATAATGTTTTCCACGCCCTCAAATTCTGTGCAATGGTAACAAATTATCATCAATATTTATGAAATTTCTCTGGAGTTTAAGTACGTTTCTCATAAATTTTACATCGACTTTATGCTATATCATACCCTTTCAATCATCAAAATTAAGTATTACACATTATTCATGGAATACAGCCAGCCTTCTCAATACTAAATGGCTCACAGTAAATGCATTTTTGGTAATTTAATTTCAAGTCCAGTTGAGTTTTGATATGAGACAATATTCAACTTCCGAGACGAAGGAGGAATATCCAACTAAAGAAAAAAAGGTACTCTCTTCTGTATTCACTATCCGATCGAAAGCGATATCCCGCTTAAAGTGCTCCCAATTCAGCCATCGCCACTTCATGGACGAACACCGCCAACAGTAGTTGCGGGAGGATTAAGGGCGGTGGAATCCCACCTTCCGACTTCTCCTCCATGGGCTTCTCATAGAGACAACAACCCCTCTCGTATCCTCCCCGAAGGGATTTGATTCTGCTTCCCTCTCGCCAGTGGATGGACAAATTCAACGGCTCTGGGAAGTTAGTTCAAAGAGTTTTGATGAAAGAGAATCAAATTAAATGCAGAATCCTCAGCCAAATGATTAACGCGTAACCATTACAATCACGGATAATGATTGCAAGTGCGATCCAAAACTTAAGCCAAGAAAGCACTGTTGAATATACAAGAGCAAAGCTTTTATAAAATGCCACGGTTGTTATAAATATAGTCAATTAAAAATGGCTGAATATGAATGAAATGTTCCGTGCAACATACTCGTAAATAAAGACCTTAGTAGTAAAGTTGCGGCCCGGTAATAAATAGGTCACGCTATATCTTCACTACGTCAGGTATAACTATGACGGCAAACATAAATACCACATGCAAAAAATTACGGGTTTGCTTGATCCACTACTTACTATAAGGAAAAACAAGAAAAAAATAAAATTTCAACAAAAATGAAGAATAGCAATCTCTGTTCCTTATGCTTTGAGTTACAAGAAAAAGTACACTTTTTACCCTGTTCCATGAGCATTATGTAATGGTCATAAGTGAGCAGGAGAGTGCACTTTGGTGGCAACCAAATTGCTTCATTTTATACGAGCTCTGGTGAGTCGTTTAACTTTGCAGAAGCGTAGAGTTGAACACTCATGAGCGTTACTGTGTTAAATATCCGTCGTTGCTACGGGACTAAGGAATTATACCAATAGAGATGAAGATGAATTTCACACAAAAATGATAGTGGTGCCACTTCATTTTTTGAGAATATAATTTTTGAACAAATTTCATAGTTCAGTTCTTCACACATTAGGTAGAAATTTTCCATACATCTTTCTCGATAATTTGAGTTAACAAATATACCCGTTCCCCATCGATCGATTCTAAAGGTGCGATTACTCCGTGTAACATGTTATATAAAACAATTACATAAAACAAGTTTTACGAAAAAGTTACCAATCCGTGTAACATTTTACATGTAACATTGCGTTATAAAACAAGTATTCGTGTTATAGAACAAAGTTTTTGGTTTTCCAAACGAAGCAGGAAACCAAAAGCTTGTCCTACAAGACGATATTTTGATTTAAAACACGTTTACATATAACATGTTACACGGATTTTTAACTTTTTCGCAAAACATGTTATATGTAACTTGTTTCATATAACATGTTACACAGTGTAAACGCACCTTAACCTCTAACATCCCCTAACCAGCTCCACTAGGAACTTGAAAAATTCCTACTCTCTAACACCATACTACATATTTCTCGAGGGTTTTGGCTGGTGCGGTGACAAGTGTTGGATTTCTATCTCGTGAGCCCAATTTCATATCCCGGCGGAACGGAGACTAATTCAAGACTGTCCGATCCCTGATCGAGTGCTTTTAGGATGGTACTTCAAGTGCAACACTCTGTCCTTCGGATAGGACCTTAAGCTGTGATCCCCTTGCCGTCTTTCGATAATGGCAGGCCAATAGCCACGCCCGTTTTCTCTCCAACCTTCGTTCCTTACCCTTCCTATTGCACAAATGACCTTAGCTGTCGATCAGATCCTCAAAATAACATGCCATACCACATTTCTCGAAAAATTGAGCGAATAAATAAATGATTTCCCGTCCCATTAAGATATATACAAACTTTTTGGTGGTTTCGGGCGATACTTAGAGGAATTTGCTGAGCATTTTGAATTAATCACTTAAACTTTGTTTTTCCACAGTATTTTCTATTAAAGCACGACCATCTTCATAAATTTGACGTTAACCGTCGATAAGATTGTTGTGTTTTGCTAGAAAATTCTGTTAAAAACGAATTTTAAGATATTAATTTAAAAAATAACATCTATTCAAACCTCTAACATCTACTAGCTCCACGCAGCATGAAAAACTTACCCTCCAACCCTTCCACCCAGACCAAATGAGGCAGTGATATGTAGAGAGTTCAAGTGCCGATTTCCAGTCAACCGGGACAGAGGGCGGTGGGTCGTCTCCTCTCATATCGCAACCCCACAACCGCCGAGTTTTACAGTCGCAGCCCTCGTAGTGGGAGGGTTTCAACGGAACGGTTTAATTGCTTCCCCTTATGCGCGCACCATTTGAAGAGAAGGGCAAAGCAAGTGCCGGGATATGAGGTGAGGATGAGATGAAGGGAAATCGTTCCGACCCCGCATTGGTGCGGATAATCCTTAGAGACCCACCCGCCCGATTTCCCTTCAATCCCTTGATGCTGGTGAGCGTCGTCTGCCATGAGAAAAACCTCTAGAACCCAGCGAAAGGATGATAGATTCAGTTAACCTTTATTCAGGCGCAATATCGGAATTTCTGAGTTCATGCGCAATGTGCCTGACAGGCACAGATGTGAAAAAACATTATTTACTCTTAGTATTGTAAACTAAGTGGTACAACTTCAAGCTTTAAAGCACCATTATTAGTGTAAGCTAACACTTAAATGATGTCTTTCGTGCTATGCATAGACCCCAGTATGTTCCGTCATACAGCCCCAGTCCGATCCAGCAAAGTGCGATTTAACGTGTTCTTTAGGCCATTAAGTAATATTATATGCAATGTATTTTAGCATGTTAATTCTATTAGATCGGTGTTTTTTATATTGCTATCTTATTTATCAAATAATGCTTTAGTTTTGCTTTATTGAGACATTATTTTAATTGATTATGTTGAATAATCCGCCACTGATTAGTCGGCATAAATGCGAAAAATGAAAAGCTGCATAGAGTGTGTAAAAACAAAAACTTACCATAAGCGTCAAGGGCCCATGCCACCTAGTGTCACGGAGAAATGAAAGAAAACTCGCGCTGTGCCTTTCAGATCCATTGCGCCCGACTGATGGTTAACTGGAGAATATTTCCATGCTCCACCCATGCGTCCGATGAAAAATACATAAAATGACATGATAAATGGAAAAATTGCTGGCTTAATGGAATATTACAGTTCATTACTAGTTTTACATACTTTGTGTCTGTGCCACTGCAAATTTAAATTATTTTCAACAACCCAAAATACAATTTCTTCTTCTCCCAGTTACTACGGTATCTGTTGCTATGTGAAGACAGCTGGTTCGGTGGCAGTACTGCCATTGTGTTCAGGTCGAATAAACTGTTGTCGTCTAGCAGCAAACGATGCGGTATTAACAGGAAGAAGGAGAAATTGGAATGTGGACACCGCAGAACATTTCATAGTCTAACCGAAAATACACTGAGGAAACCACAGCACTCCATTCAAGTTTTATGGAAGTTATATTGATGATAAGTTCTGTGAAAATATACTCGAAATCATAAAAATAACATTATTTTCCACAAAGGCGATGAATCAAGTAAACCGCAATGAGATACCCTGTAATTAATTGTACGATGTGAACGCAAAATATGTACATTTGTAAGCAAGCACTGCCAAGAGCATTATTACCTTAAACTTTATTAAAAAAATTCGCATCATCCTTCATCATAAACTTTGATTGACGATGCATTCTAGTCAGGAAACAAACGTTATTGTGATTCACAAATCTTAATTAATCCACAAAGGTTTCGACTGCTTAATGAAGTTGTTCACTCTTTGTCATAATCAGGGTCGATTAATAAAAGTTTATGAACAAACAAACTTTTGACAGTGAGTTTTGTTACATATTACACTGTTCCACAAAATAACATCATCTACTCATAAGTTGGTAAATTATTCACGTAACTATATTGGAGTTGGACTATATAAGCTCTTCCATAAACACAAAGCCATTTATTTAAACGCTCTTTTCAGGTCCAGCCTACGAGTATTCAATCACGCTATCTTTAATACCAACTGCGTACATACTTGCGAGCCATTTTCGACAAGACACGATGAACATCTCGTGCCACGTACCCTCTAATAAACCCTTTTCTACAACTCACCTTCACCGCGAAATAGCCTATTCCTCTCCTTCCAACACCCCAACCGTCATCCAAACGGAGGCAGTGCCTCCTCTCCACGCGCTAATTTGTCGTCAAGACAACGGAGGAAATTTGTTCCGCCCCTTCCTCGTCGTCAAAAGACCGATCTCCGCAGCTGTCACTCGCGCAAATCTCTCGAATGGCCTCCATCGAAAAGGTGTTCAACGATAGGAGCGGCGAGAGGGGGTTGCGGGCGAGGGCTGGATGGGGGAGGAAGGGGAATGGCAAACGGGAGGGAGAGGGGCGAAAGCCGGCAGCCGATTAAATCGAGCCGCATCTCTCGCCATACCGCCGCTCTCTCCATTCGTCCCGCGAACTAATTTCGCGGAAGGAATGGACCCCTGAACGCTCGGATCCCCTTTAATACCCTCTCTGTCTCCCACTCACGAGCGAGATATAGATTTACTATCCCTGAGCACAACGGACTACGAGCGAAATTGGACGAAAAGGAAACTTTAAGAGGAGGTATCACTCTCGTACGATCTATCACTAACGGCGACTCTAGTCGTATTAAACCATATGCTATTATCGTAAAATTTTCAGGGAATATTAAGTAATGCCTTGTCAACACTTAGCTGCTTCCGTTGGATAAAGTTCTACTTTAGATTTTGCTCGAAGTAGACGTTATGGGGTAAATCTATGTATATTTATATAAGTAAATATATATGATTCGTATCAAACCTTATGATATCATCTTAAAATTTTCTCGGAATATTTACTAGAGCCTCATCAACACTTAGATGCTTTTTATTTATAGGGGCTCTAATTTATATTTTGGTCAAAGATGAATTTCTTTGGTAAAAATTCTATGCCATGCATTTTCAAAATGTAAATATGACTTTTCCTACCTTATGGTAAAAGATAGAAAAATAATTGATGCAGAAAAATGAGGTTTATTTCAATAGAAGACAAACATAAACGTCGCATTTGATATTTAAAACTTTGTTTAAAAATTTATTTTTAATGAGTAGGAGACGATCGGATTAAACTGCGTTTTGAACTCATATGAAATGGTCCACACGTATTAGAAGGAGGAAACGGACACACGATGTTGAACATAAATACCATATCCCCATTAGTCGGAAGTATGCCAATACGAGGGGCTAGTGCACAGAGAAAATGGAGTACTTGAAGCCAAAGAAAACACATGGTTAAGGCAATACGTATCAAAACAATGGTACATTACATGTCTTTTATACTTGATTGAAATGGAAGATAAATAGCCCCATAGTGCTTTAAGACGGACTCAACCAGTTGACACATTCAGTCTCCGAGGGAATGATATGTAGAAGAGGACGTGGCTGAATATTTGAAGAACACTTAAAATTCTACGAAAAAGTAATGGAAAAGGAATATAGAAAATGAAATAGCAAGCAAACCACGGGCGGAGAGAGCGGGCTATATCACCAGCAAGGAAGAGATTAGAAGAGAATGTGACGGTTAAAAAGTGTGAAAAACACCCAAGCTGACCCATTAGAACAATATAGCTACTACTATAGAGTAAGTATATACTTACTCTATGCTACTACGCATACCATCAGAAGGAATATTATCAGCGATCATGAATGAGTATTAGAAATGAGAGCTCCATAAGGAAACTAATTTAGATTACTTTAGTACTTTAGATTATAAAGCATCAAGTATTTAAAATAGTAATACAAAATACAAATATTTTTTATAAAAATTTTTTTTATCGCGAATTAAAAACAGTACAGTAAGTTTCAGTCTCTAAATAAATTGATTGATATGCAACGAAAAACTTTGGGAACATGTTTCACTATAACACTCAATTTATAATTTAATTCAAAACATATTAAAAGTACGAAATACCATTGGGCTTTGGTGGCCATGTTTTGAATTAATCTCCATCTTTAATTTCAAATAATGAATAGTAATCGAGTTACAATTAAAATAATAATAAATAGTCGAATAAAAGTCATAGAATAAAATTAAAACAAAAACGTTAGAAAATTGCATTGTCATCTGCTTCTGTATTATCCTGACAATTTCAGCTTAATAGCTAACGGGAAAGTGGGTTAAATTGAGTTTCAAGATTTGACCCGCACAAGATTTGTAAAGCATTGTCTAAATGAGCGGCGCCGCTTATTGCAACGCTGATAGAATAACATTTGACTCTTTCGTCTCAAAATTTCAATTTCGACTCAAGAGTTTGTAAAAATGCTATATCAATGTCAGCAATCACATCTAACTTTCGTTATCGCAATCAGGGCCGGGTTTAGATGAAAAGAGGCCCTAGGCTATTCGACCTATGAGGCCCTTTAACCTCCCATTTTTAAGTTTACAAATTACATGAGAGATAGTAAAATACATTATTACTATAATATGCATCAATATGTTAAATAAAAAATATTTGTTTAGAGTAGTGTTACTTTTATTTTGCTAGCAAATTGAATGTAGGCCACTCTTGATCTTGAGGCCCTAGACTAAAGCCTTTCGTTAGCCTTCAGGTTGATCCGGCTCTCATTTCGAACGAGATCGGAACCATGAAGCTTTCTCTAAGTTTTAACTTGTACATTCACATTCAATCAATCTCTGTATGGTGAGAGACCCAACCACATGGAATTCAACCTGCAACCTAAGGGATAGCATGCGAGAACTTTACCTCCCAAAACCCTCGTAAATCCTCGCAAACAGGAACAAGAAAAGATGAACTAATAAGGTTTGAGAAAAATACAATCATAGGTACATTGCTAAGATAGTAAATTATGTGGAAATGAATAAATCAGAAGATCTCCACGTTGGTATAGTGAATTTATCGGTGCTCATTAGTCAAGGTCCTTCAATACAGTCCTCTGATTTATGTTAGGTACCTAAACAAGGCCTCCTTGGAAACAATGCAAAATATGATAGAACCACTTACGATTGCCAAAATTATAAAAGACTAATATTAAAATTTCGGAATTTGATAGAGCAATCCTTCTCTAAGGGGTGAAGTATTTTGATGTCACTTCTAATTTATATATCTCCGCATGCCTGATACTGAAGTAACGAGAGCTAACTCTTGACAACTGTTATGAACCAAAAAAATTAAGAAACAGTAATACCGCCTTGCTTTTCAATAAACATGATTCAATAAAAGGTGACGCAAATTCCAAATGTATATAACTTAAGACACTATTTTAACGATTTTTCAGCAAGCAGATCAAATTTAAGTCAACGGATCATGTACTCTCCTGTAAAAAAAAGTGAGACGATAAGCAGTGAGAGGCCAATTTTTGGTAGGAGGAAAGAGGCGAGGCTAAAAAAGTCTGATCAAATAACTCGATGAGAGACGAAAACACCACTTGGAATTTTTTCTGTGCACAAATGGGGGATTATAAATTAGGTTGAGATTTCGAATGGGAACGATTTTGGTGAAGGAGGAGGCAGGGGGTTAGGAGAGGGAGGTAGGAGGTCGAGTGTGCTGAGGCGGAATGGGATTAGGGGAGGAAGAGGGAGAGAGTATGATATTTGACAGAAAATTCACCGGGAGGCGGAATGTTTTTCGCGATTCAGATTTTCTCCCTGTCCAAATCTCGCTGATATTCCTTCCCCGAGCCAATATTCCCCACCCTACTCCATATACTTCTTGGGCAAGGAAACCTTTCTCTTCTTCCCTCTCTAAATCATTCTTCATTTTATTTTATTTTTTATTTCGGAAAACAAATTTTACGAACTTGAGGAGCTATTCCTCGCGATCCCCTCGTTATTCATTCATCGAGCACGAGTTATTATTCGCTACGAACGAAAGAAAGGGATAGGAGAAAGAAAATAAAAATGATAGTGATAACCTTGGCTCTCGGCTCACCTTTCCTCCTCATTTCTTAGAATCCCCGCCCTGCGACGGACTCTCATCGTTAAATTCGGTAATCTCGCATTATTTTGCAAACTAAGCCGTACCAATGTTCCTGCTTAGCTGAAACGAATTGAAGGGAATACTTCAAGCAGATTATATCACGTGAGTAGATTGAGCGAAATTACTTGATCAGAGGCTCGTTGAATCCAATAAAACTTTGTAGATTTCACAGAGATAACTTTAATTTCGACCGGTTTCGTCGTCACAACATCTGACGATGTTACATAGAGACAGTTTTACGAGGTCTCACCTCAAACTATCTATAAATCAAGGATATCCACCGCTTCTGATGTACTCGGTGAAATGTGACAACTTGTAAACAGTGGCGCCGACTCCATGGGGCCTGAGGGGGCCCGAGCTCCCTCAATAATTCGTTATGGGTGTGAGGAAAAAAGTGTCAGGCTTGTCGATTTTCCCAGGAGTGTCCAGATATCGAGATTAGAGTTCTCAGTGTTCTAATGTTGATCATATGACTCTTCTAAAATGCTTAGAAAACTTAAAACTCACTACTTATAAAATTTCCTGGGGAAAGATCCCCGGTTTGGGCCCCCCCAATATTTTTTGTAAGTCGGCGTCCCTGTGTGAGTAGATTGAGCGAAATTACCTTCATCAGAGGCTTGTTGAATCATATAAAACTTTGTAGATTTAACAGAGATAACTTTAATTTCGACCGGTTTCGTCGTCACAACATCTGACGATGGTATACAGAGACAGTTTTACGAGGTCACAACTCAAACTATCCATTGATCAAGGATATCCACCGATCCTGATGTACACGGTGACATGTGATGACTTTTAAACACAAGTTTTCAAGTCAATTCGTAGAAACTGCTCAAGAAGCATGACTATTTGTTGAAGTGGAAACGGGTAAAAGCCGTAACTTAAAGCCATTTTCACAATGATGATCTAGAGATGACATTATCATTCTGAATTTACTAAATTTTTCACAGATTCGTTTAAAATATTTCTGCATAAATTTCATCGTTTAGTTTTTGATCCCAGTCTGTTCATCAAATTTTACAGTAAAATCCGAAATAGACAGGAATTTATATAAATCAGTGATACCTTTTTTAACAGGACACAATATACCAGGATATTTAGAAATGAAATAATCCATAATAATTGAAAATATACATAATCCTACATTAAGCATGGCACAAGAATCAGAATAATAATGACGGTAATTACATGTACACGATCAAATGAAGTCATGTTTGTGCAGATAGCATCGTAGTAGCGCAATTACTCGCAATACTTTAAATTCTACCAGGAGAAGTTAAGCAAGTCGAAAGCCGAAACCGAAAGATAGGTGCAACTTCAGATAGGTTCCATATATGGCTGATAATTTCATCCTCAGTTAATCTCACGATTTGGTAAAACTTGAATCTATTACTTTTCCCTAATTTATTTCTTTGCGGAGAAAGCATTTGCAAATTACCTTCATTAAATAAATTTCAAATTAAACTTCATTAAATATGCATACACGCAAGGATTATTCCCAGTCATTTTCAGTAAACATCAAATCACTCACCAATAAGTCTGGAATAATTTCCTCATTATGCCGTGAATGGTATGTTCAATTTCAAAACAACCATCCTTCACGATGGTGTGCAAAACCATTGCATAGTGGAATAGTTGTACTTTCATTGCACTCACTACTAACAATCGCTGGCGAATATTGAGAAACATGAGATAAATTATATCGATTAAAAACCTTTCGATGTACAGCAATACAATTTGAAAAAAATATTGCACTAAAATGCGAACAAATAGCTGCTTTCAAAGCAAATTCTACTAATTTCAGAGGCTAAGGAAACGTGTCTTCATAATAAGACAGTAACTCCATTCAACCACAGTCTCTGGTCTTCATACGGCTCACGCATATCATCAATCCACTCGTAGTTCAAAACCTATGCAGTCATCAAAGATGCATTTGCATCGAAAACCAGTCCTTTAAATTTTCATAGAACTATTTTATTTCTTAGCATTCGATGTTATTTCTCTACTGCTTAGGAACCATATATTTGATGGCACCATTTGTTTTGTAACCTCTACCGGAAGAGTTATATCTCCAGTTTCATCCCCCTAGTCTGCATGGAAACTGCAGGGTGAACAAAATAGGGTGAACAAAACCTTTACTCCAATAAATGCTATAATCTACATTTTTCAACTGTCCCCAAGCTATAAGCTATTCCAAGTAAAGGTGAATGCATATTTGTCGCCCCAATTGCGCATTACACAATGCATTTAATTTTGCCTATGCAAAGGCAGCCTTATCTTGGAAAGAGTTTGCTACTACAGAAAATCCTCTCCGTAGGTATATATATGGTTGGCCATTTGAAACACATGAGCGGACGGCGGGAGAATTCAGTCGGCCACTTCATGAGACGAGATAGTATGAAGACAATTAACGTTGAAGGGCCGAAGGAAGGGTTGAACGGAGTAGGTAGGACTTGGATGAGATACACAGACCAAGTAATGAAGTATTTAAAATATAAAAATTACGAAGGTGTGAACAGATTAGCTGATAGGAGAGCTTCGATAAACTCATTTTCGGATTTACGACTGTAAATGGTGATGATACGTTTAAAAAAAGTTTACCACAGACGCTAAATGAAGAGAAAAATATAGTTTTGAGCTTCCTAAATATGAGATTAACGACTCTACAAAATATTCTAAAATGGCCGAAAAGCGACCTTGGACCACCTGCTACAGATTCACCCTTAAGAAAGAGGGAAAGCCAAGCAACATAAAATGAAACCCTTGGAAATATAGGTGTGTATTTCATGCAGGGGAAGGTTAACTGAGAAACCTTAGCAACGGTGGCACACATACAGAAGGCCTTAGGAGCAAACTTTTAGTTTTCCTTTCCATTCCTCTCGTTTCCATGACTCCAAAACCATAGAGACGACTCCTTGGTGCTCGCCGAACTTTCCCTCTCGGTCGTGGCCCACGAGTCGGGGCAGGGCTTTGAGGTGAACTTTGAGAGCGCCCTGGCATTTCATCGAAGCATCACGCAAGCACCGAGAATAAAGGGAGCATACTTTCAAAGTACGAAATGCTCTCGTGGGTAGCGCGCAGCATTTCCTAGCTGTACATGTTCGAACCTCACCGAAGAGGGTGGTGATAGCGAAAAACACGTTGAGGAAATGCAATTTGGAAAACGAAAACAATACTGTAGAGAAATGATGGATTAAAAGAAAAGGATTTAGGCAGCGAATACAATGACATATTTAAAAACATGATGTTAACACAATCCTTACATCAGAGAAATTTAGCTGACAGTCTTCGTATATGTTTACCTCAAATTTTTAATGTAAAACTTAATTTCACTCTTTGATATTTCTAATCGCATATTTCAAATGTTTTCGATATTCAATACAGCTGTGTCCACAGAAAACACTCTCACATAGATAACTGATGTAGTTTGGAATCCACCTTCCCAGGATAAAAACTTTTAGGAGAGCATCCTGCTTCATGACTATTTTCTGATGCGGCAACTCACGTAATGAGAAGATATTGATGAGGTGATTGATAAACAAGGTTCTGCTATTAGGGTAACACATTGCAACAAGGTGTGCACTTATGGAACTATGTATAGGTATCGTGACGAAGAGGTAAAACTAACTTCACCAAAAATAATGCAGGAAACTTTGACATGTTGCAATTTCAAATCCATCCCTCTGAGGAAATGTCAATACTCGGTATACCCAGCTAAATATGTGCAAAGTAATTGGAAAATTCTAGTTGACTAAGATAGAAGCATATTCATAGTAAAAAAATCTCTAAAATATTACGAGAACCTGAACTAATACTAAAATATCACATTTAACATCCCCACTTTTTATGTGAGATGAGCGTCTTCTGCGATTTCTGGGCGTATTTCTGGGGAAAGATAATTTCACTACCAATAATGAAAGTCCCTACAGGATAAATTTGAGCGAAAAGTTAGAAAAATCTAGTAGTAGCCATAATTGGCAATAACTTAATGTGTTATCGATAAAAATGGCAACCGTTTTGGCTTACTTTAAAATGCGTCTCACGGGACAATTTAGAGGTAATAAGAAATAACAAATTGGACAAATTATACGTGATCATACAAAACAAAAAATATACATTAGAGTAAACATTAATTTTCTTTCACTAATTTCACCTAAAACACAATTATCGCTATGATAATTACTCAATGACGAAGGAATTTAATTTTCTGCAGACACTACTTCTTATGAAAACCATCAGCGAAATAACCATTCAAGTATTTGCTATCTAAATCAAACGCAGGGGCGCTCCCCATTTTTCCATGCTAATGAATGTGTTTCGTTTTCAAATACGGTCTATAATTAGATAACAGATAGCATGTTGTGCGAGGAGTTAATGGAAATAATATTGGCAAAATTTAAACTTTGAAATAGCATGTGCTCAGATTACAAGCTGAATCCAGCGTATATCGGGGGTCTGTTCCAGATGTATCAAGGTAATTTAAGGAGATATTTAGCATTTAATAGGAATGCTTGTATTTGTTTAATTAATGATAACCTGAATGGATCAGACGAATTTTCTCTTGGGTCATAAAACAATATTTACTAAACGTAATCCGGGGTCATCCATTGCTCCGATAAACCGGTCTTCCATGAGAGGAGAAACAAATGCCTTCCGACGATCATTGAAATCTTACGCATCCTCGCATTAATATCCCCCACACCATTTCAATCAAGGGGGACAGTGTACGGGGAAGAAAACAACCGCCCTTTCCTCACCCACCCATCTAGCGGTCCCATCGCATCGCTCAACAAACACTTTCCCGAAAAAAAATGTCAACAGTGACGACACCCTGACTCCTTATATACGCGCGGGGTGAAATCGCTTTATGACGCGCGACCATAAATCTCCAAATTTCGGGAGAGAAAATGGTGGTGAAGGGGTGGGGAGCTTAAAGGGGGTGGTGACGATAGGGAGCCTTATACAGGGAGATACGGAGGGCTCCCCCTACTCCCCTATCAGCATTCTACCCACTCTCCCCTCGTACGATCCCCTAGGGTTCAATCAGGAAATGCGTCAACGTCGGACGCGGGGGCTCCCGATCACCGCTTCCATCTCGCGACGCCTCGGGGGCGCTTCTGAGAATCCAATGTGGAGTCGTGAGGGAGGCCAAGGGTAAGATAGAGGGGAGAGCGTTAATGCTCTCGTAAAGCTCCCGTGATCTTTGAGGAAAAGTGGAGAAATTCTTCAATCCACTTCAATCTGAGGTGCGCGCACCTTTTCATAGGATATGGCTTTATTATGTGGGGCGTAAATTTTTATTTCATGTCGCTCATTTCAAGTGGCCCCATTTAGACTGGAATCCAAAAAGTACAGCAGATTCAATGTGTGTTAACTCTAGCTGTTACTGATAACGTGCCCAAGTTAGAAACGAATAAAATTAATAATAAATAGTCCATAAAAATGGATTTCGGTAAGTCAAATTTCTCAAAACTACGTAATCATGCAATAAAATTAGTTATTAATCAATTTAAAATGTATTCTTTAACTTTAAACCCTGTTGAGCCCACTTAAATTCATCGATGATAGAATATCCATGTGCTTCATCGATGCTTAAAACGCAACACAATTCTTCACAGTTCATGGAAACGGTAGCCAATTTGGATGATAACAAGAAGATTAAACCAGAAGAAAAATTAAATGCCTTCATATGACCATACGGGGACTTAGAACATAAATCCATAAAAGTTGAGTCATAAAAAAGCTTAAAGAGGGCAAAAAGGGTAAGAGAGGGGAAAAAATTAATGCTCTCGTAAAGCTTCCGTGATCTTAGAGGAAAAGTTGAGAATTTCATTAATTCACTTCAACCGGAGGTGCACTCACAGCTTCATAGCTTTATTATATGTGGCGGAAAATTTAATTTCGTGTCGTTTTTTTTTTTAGTATAAAATTTCATTTAGTGGCATCATTCAGGTAGGAATCCAACGGGGATAGCGTATGCAATTTAGGTTCATGAAAGGTGTTTTACTGATAACAAGCCCAAATTGACGATTAAAATATTGGAATAAGATGAATGATAACGATTCTAGAAATATTGACTGAAAATCATTGCATGAAAAAGCTGAATACTCCAGGGAACGCTTATTTTAGTGAAAACTCGCAATTATCAATTTTCCTTCTTCATTTTCTTTTCTTTTGTAAAAATATTCATTAAAAATATAAAAATCACCTTACAGAAAACATGGAACAGCAATAAACGTGCAATTAGGCATGATTTGATAACCATTCAGCAGGCGGGTAATGAGCGCAAAATTTGCCTTTCAGTGAAATAGAGTAACGCCATTCAAGCTCCTCATTTATATGCTACGATGAATGATTTTCTACACAAGGTAACTAACACAATCCTCTGTAAATAGAATCAATTACAACCACTGTAGGGTGCGCCAGACAAATACGTTTTCAACCTCTAAGTATGCCACTATCTTGGGCATATTTGATGGAAATCCGATGATAGCCTTCCTATCGGGAAATACCAAGCTAATACCCCTTAATGTAATCACTCGACACGGATTTAGGAGTAATCCTCCTTCACATATTTTACCTGCAGTTCTATTATCATGGAAACGACTTACGTAGGGAATCACTTCAATCGTTACCCACTTTTCTCGCGCGTACCTTTGAAAATACCTAACTTCCCTCCCATTTATCGTTCCGCCTAGTACATCATTCTTGCAAACACTGATGATACGCTCGATTCAATTATCACCGTAGTGATGAACTCCTATCCAAGCACACACATTCTAGATTCCCTATTACACCCCTTCCCGCCTGGCTCCGCCATTTGTCTTAGCGAGGGTACAATGAAGCAGTCCTAAATCAACCGAAAACGAGGATCCTTGCACGTCAGTTGAATCTCCGCCGTTCTACTGTCTCCAATAAGTAGAGAGAGAGAGATTGCAAGGGACTTGCTTCATCAAGCGACTTGCCTCGGCGAGGAGTAATTGGGCGCAAGCCGGAACACGTCTCAATCGCAGCCCTTTCAACCAAAGCGTCCTGAATCGGCAGCCGAAGCTTTGCAAACAAGCTCTACAAGTGTTCCATGAGTAACGGATGTGGCAATTGAGTAGGTATTGGGTTAAACTAATGGGCAAGTAAAAAACCAAGTTGTGTTAGCAAATTTTTTTGATTTCGACAAGATTTTTAGATACGATTCTAAATAAATTGCATTTGATTAACCTTCACTCCGCGTATGTTACCTTATCCCCACAACTCATTACATTAAATGGAGACAAGCAAGTGTCTCGAACGTATTTCGGTAAGTAATACTGCTCAAAATTGCATAGCTTCATGATAACATTAGCTATCAATATTTAACTTCAAACCCTAACAAGTCGGCCTGCAGTCATTGATATCGGAATAATTGAGTTTAAAAAGTAATATAATTCTTCGCATAAAATAGAATTGGTATCCAATTAGATTGATACTAGGAAGCATAGACCAAAAGTAAAATGAAATGCCTTCACGCCACCTTATGGGTACTTAGGACACAAATCCATAAATTTACGTGATGCCTTAGCGAACTTATTGCTAGCAAATCTTCCTTATGATTCTCCTCGATTACAATAACGGACCACGTTACTAACGTCAATGCGCGTCAAGCCGCGTCGGTGCAGTTAAACGATGTTAGAGGGCGTTAAGATATTTAATTATCTAGATTCCTAAAAAGAGGCCATGGGCCACGAAAACATGAAGTTCATTAAAACATCCACTTATCATACACTGCCTATTTTTACTCAGATTGAGAATGAGTGTGGTTTTAAAACTAATAATTTCAGTAAAAAAAATCAGCAGACCACCCTGGCTGATGGATGACCCAATTCTAGGGAACCCTCTTAGCGGCTATCTAAGCCGTGCTCCTGTCTGCACCTTGAGAAGGCCACATTGAACTACTTTGACACTGGGTTGCAGTATTTATTGTAATCCGTCCGGTTTATTACATTCTAATAACCCTTTTCTTCGATCGCTGACATGTCAAAGCCATGGTTTCTCTTATAATAAAATGGCGTCTCGTCTTCCAATCCCTGGTTGAAGTCTCACTCATTTCAGATAACAATATATATGGTTAGGTTATCGTTATGTCAGTACCTCAGTCCGTTATGTCAGTACAGTCAGCACGAACTTACCGACGCAGTACGGTAACGAATCTAAAAGGTGGTATGAGGAATCAAACATAGCGAAACAAATGAAACAGTGAAAAGAATGCGACAGAAAACTTTTCATATAAAATAATGAGTACAGCTTACAGAGCAAGTAACGTAAATTCGAAAAATACAGTATCGCAAAAGTTTCAAAGCATGGATACACATCAAAGATAACAAACCCACTTACAACATCATAACGATATCTGTGATGATATCAACCATCCAACACCCGCTTCAGAAGCACCATCGTACTGGAAATTTTTAAGAACACTCAAACTTGAAATATACCTATAAAAAATCAAGTGCGATAATTTACTTGAATAATACTTGAGATGTTCTCAAGTTGAGCCTAATCTCTGCCGCCCTGCTGGAGAAAAAAGTCACTTTGAGAAGGCACTACCATCACCAAGGGATGAGAGGGGATGCGTGGGTTGAGATAGAGGAAGAGCCGGATGATAAGGAAGTGGAGAGACGCCTTCGAATCGGTGAAGACGGATCTGCGGCTCACACGAAATCCCGGGGATCAATCGGTGCGATGGCGTGGGTGGAGCGGTGCGTGAGCAGCTCTAACCCTCCTTGACGCCTCCGCCAACCTACTCAACCACCAGCCACTACACACACAAGGGGCTGTACGTGAGTTATTTTTGCAAATAGGAATGTATAAATCACGAATATTACAAAAGAGGATCCTCAAGTCGTCCTCTAAATGTGTTATCACCCACCGCGCCTTTAAATGGGTTTACAAAAGTCGCCACTCGTGTCGCTGAGGGACAAATCGATCCGAGTTTCATGGAGCTGTAAGGTATAATTAGGATTATTAACCGAAATTTATACACATGATGATGTGATCTATCAGATTCATTACCTTTCAATGCTATTCCTCTCAATGACAAACATTATTTAACAAAATATTAAAATAAAGTGGATCCGGCCGCGGACATTTTTGAAAAAAGATTTAAATGCAACCGAAGTGGCAACAGAAATCAGCATTAGATAGATAGAAACTTGGTATGTACACAATTGTTATTCATGCACATCTAACGCTGCCACCAGGCAATAGCCTACTTGCAGCAATGTATAATAATAATAATAATAATAAATTTACTTCTATGGGATGGAATTGGGCCTCCTCTGTACATTACCCTTGGTGTACATATTTACTAGCGATGAGTCGAATCCAAATGTCGGAATCGGAATCGAGAATCGATCGCTTTAAGTCGATTCCGATTCCATCAATTTCAGAAAGACCTGATTTGATTCCAAACCTGACCCAATGAACACTGTACATTAATTAATTATGTCAGAACGTCTGAATGTAATGTCAGAATTTATGTCTGAAACAGTTAAAGTGTTTATTATTTTATTAAAACTGAGGATGTATTACTAAAATACTATTTCGCTATTTTTAATTAATACGCTTTTAGGGCCCCTTTCTTCTCTTTGCTATTTTATTCCATTCGATTAATAAATGTTGTTGACAGCATGCCACTGAAAAATCAATATAAAACCTGTTTGTAAGAATCGATGAAATCTGAGTCGAGAATCAGGAATCGATTTGAAAGAATAGGAATTGAAATTAAAAGAAAACGTGAAATCGACTCATTTATAATATCAAATATCACCATATAATACCAATAATATCACCAGAAAATGACTCCCAGAGGAGGAGAAGAGAGATGAGGGTTGTTCTGAAAGATCTGATATGTCATTATGAACTTATTAGATGGAGAGCCCATTCAATGAGCTAAATAAAAAAGTGACGTCCTACGCATGCAAAAACAGGGAAGCTGAGACATTATCATCAAAGGAAGAAATTAGTTTTGAAAAAATAGTTGGAATAGGTCCCCGATGGAACAGGAGCAGAGAATTTATCCCTTAGCAGCCTTTAAAAGCTAAAAAGTACTATAAAAATTATTAACTAGTGATCATTAGATAAGCTTCTTATTCATTCATTTATTTATTTCCATGCAACCGAAAAGTCTCTCTCGATTTTTCATGGGAGCTAATTACACGTAACAACGGAAAAAGATCATCACCCTTGCCCTGCTATGACAATTTTATTAGAGGAGATTTGAGATAGGCGAGGACTTTACCCCGCCGCCACCGAGGTCGGCGTAATATTAATTCATGAGGTCAAAAATCAATACTAGGGATGTGCGAGTACTCGAAAATTCGAGTCGAAATCAAAAAGCACTACTCGCACATCCCTAATCAATACTATACTACACAACTAATCACTACTAATATTTCTTATGTTTTATCTCTATTAATGACCCATGAGACGGTAATCTCCTCTGTTTTGGAGAATGTAGGTTGTATCTGAAAGTCTTCATAATATGAAGGGAATATCGCATTTACAAGCATTCTACAGTATGTCCGCTGTGGAATGGGCGAGCGCCACAGCATTTTTAAGGACTGTGCGCTATGGTAAACAATTATATTATATTCAGTATATGTTTTATTTGTTTATCAAAGATTCATAGATAACCTAAAAAACTAACCGGACGGTTGAAAAAAATCGAAATTTTTCACTAACATCGCTTTTTTTAGCCCCATTGCGCAACCTAAAATTGTCGTGCCTCAGGTCTAATATTTTTTTATTATTGATACTAGAGATAAAAAATCTTGCAAGATATACATCTTTTTACGGTGACATAATTTAACACATTTTTAACACTATTGAACATTTCAATTTTCCCCAAAAATAACAAACTTTAGGGCGTTTGCAAAGTCTGAATATATTATCTACATCTACATACTACCCCGCAAGCCGCCAAAAAAAGCTTGTAGTAGGGGGTGCCAGGACACCAGCCGTTTACATATAATAAGCATATGCTCCAACAAAATTACGACTAGCATTTATTGAAGTCCTTTATGATTTGGGGGGAAAACGAATGCCCATATATATCCCTTCGGCAAAATATCTCTCTAAATTTATGGCTTCTGTTGGATCTGGATATATATTGGGGTTCTAATTATGTGGTAAGGTAAATCTTTTTTGCCGTTCATTCTACTGCCAGTGCTAAACAACTTTTAAGACAGACAATTTTTTTTTAATCGGACGAAGTTTACTTTTTCGACCCACCCTATTTCGTAATATATCTTCCCATCTTGCTTTCGTTGCAAGTCCTCTTTTCTCCGTCCGAATGGAGAGGGAGGGAGCTACGGCAAAGAGGAGTTAAGGCGCGAGGCCACAGCGATAGTCTTCAAAGTATCCGGAATGTAAAAAAAAGGGTCCGGAGGCTGGAGAACTTTCGCACGCTTTCCCTGCGGATGCCAAAGGGGATCAAGGGAGAGATGGACTGCGGTCTGCAAAGGCAGGGGCAGCACGAAGAGGCGCGTACGAACCCGCATCCGTGAACGTGACTTTCAAAAAAACTCAACTCGACCACGGGTTGTTTGTCTCGGACTGAAGAGGGAAAGGAAAGGCGTCGAGGAATCAGAAGGCTTTAAGGTCGGCTGATTTCGAAAAGGGGATTCCCGCCTTTCTCCAAGGGGTGGGAGAAATGGACGTAATGAAAAGCTTGGGGAGGTTCTTCTTTTTTTATAATTTTCTCTCGAATCCGCGCACTCCTGGAGGGAACATCAAAGCGGAATATCCCTGGTGTGATTACGGTCGGTGTGCCTCGCATGATGCTGGTGCCACCAAGTCAGTTTATTTGTTTGTCTATTTACTTATTTTGTCAATTTCATCCCGTGCGCACGGCAATGTTTGAGTTGCGGTTGGGAGCTGTGCTCCAGAGAAGAGGGTGCTGAACATGGCGATGTAATTTGCTACCTCGGTGACGGTGGCTCGCACATTATGGACGGAGATACACTTTGTGTAAATACAAGGGGTGGTAAGTAGTATCGATACACAAAGTAGGAACTCTGGAAATAAATTATCTAAATTTTTTGTAAACAACCAAAAGCAAATTATAAATATATTATAAAAACCCTTATTGAGTGGTATAATGCCAACATTGTTCAATCGAAGAAATGGACTTCAAATAGGCATTTGAAAATAAAATATCGGCAGTTCATAAAACAAGTTTTCTTTTATGGCAAAAATTCTTGAGTTTTTCCATAGTTTAAATAATTGAGGCGTCTGATGACTTGAGTTCAAAAATAATGTTATATTGAAAGCTAAGAAGGAGAGTGAGACATAGCTGAAACAAAATTGTGCAATTTTGGCATAAAATTCGGATTAAAATTTATCTTCTATTTAAAGTTTTACACTAATAACCACGTATAAAATAATTTCAGGGAAATTGGGGAAATATTGGACAGTTATGAAAATATGGTGCTAGGAAAATACAATTACAGAGAGTTTGAAGGCGGATAAATTAGGGAGATCTGAATTTCAGCGGAAAAAATAAATATCTCTAACAATTCTTTATGAAATGCAGTTTTTTCGCCAGATAATAATTGGCTATTTGACGTCAAAAAGCGGAACGCAAGCGTAAAAATATGGAACCTCAACTTGTACAATTTTCCTAAAAATTTCAAAAATCTTGCAAGGAATGTAGAAGGACTTTTGCAAAGACTAATTCTTAGCCAGACACTCGTAAACATAGATTAAATGCTGACAATGTAACTAATATCCGGAACCTATACGCACAAACCATGTGGAAATTTTATTAAATTTAACAAATAATTATCACATTATTAGTAAATAATTTGGATAATATTATTCGTTGAGGATTTTTTCAATGTACTCAATGGCTTTTAAGTCCACGAAACGAGAATGTAAAATAAATTTGCTAAAATGAGGAAACATTTATCGCTTAACAATCGGAGCCTTTTCTGATGTCTGAAGTTAGTTTGAACATCAGTTATGACTACTACGTAGTGTGTTGTATTTTTGTCGGCTGAGATTATTTCCCAACTTCGCCTCTGTACTAGAGTGTAACATAGAAAATCACATCTCCGGCATGAGAGATACGGCGGAAAGAAAAGCACTCTTACTCTTGGAAGGAAAATTACGAAAATGAAAGGCTGGCGAACAAACTTTATTCTCTCTCTCTCTACGAAGAAAAAAGCAAACATACGACGGATGGAGAGATGCCGACGGTGGAAATGGTAAATATAAGACTACATGATATTGAGACCTTATGAGACACAGAGACTGGAGAAGTAGGCGGTCGGCGGAACCGCGGAAAATATGGAGGGTGAGAAGTTATTGGATAAAGTCATCTGCTGCCAAGGAGATAAATATTGTATCGGCTAGGAAGGCAATAGTACTGATCACGTTCGTCGGTAAAATTCTTGGGGAAGGAAGGGAGAGAAAAATAGAAGTGGACCAGGCACACCAAAAATCGTCGTGTGTTGGAAAAGAAAACGTATCACCATTTCTGCAGGAAGCATTCGCACAACTCCTTTGATTTCTCAGGGAAAACAAAAAAATAACTCTTACCTTATTCAAACATCGTCTGTTGGAATATTACACCCTTTTCCCACCCCACAGTCAACCCCGGACGGACGTCAGTCCCTCTGAAGGAACGTAAAAAATATGTGAACCCAAAAATGGAATAAAAAAATAGGGATAACGAAAAAATTCAAATGAAATACTAGCGGTGCGGACTGTCTCACTGTAGGAGCGGGTAGTTTCACCGTGGATTCTTTTTGAATACACGATTCAGCTCAAAATCCGAAATAAAATAAAAAATATCAGGTCTAAAAAATTATAAGCGTAAAAATTATTTGGGATCCCTTTGACATTCCTTTAAAGTATTAAGAAACCCGCAGGCGGGTCCGCAAAACGTGCAGCTTCGCTCACCCGCAAGCAATCGGGCATTGTCCTACAAGAAAAAGCCAAAAATCTATACGGAAATAAAAGGGTGGAGTTTTTTTCGGTGTATACTGCCACCCACCTTGCGCATAGAGAGAAAGATTTCTAGCCCGCAGCCCTGGATCCGTGACTCCACATTGCACGTGCGTCTTTCCAGACTCGGGCGTTACAAATGCGCTCCCTTGACTTTGAACGATTCCCCGGGGAGGCGTTTCAATATTTCATATTTTTCTCCCTTTGTCTTGGGGGCGTGCCTCTTTTGCGTCTCAAGGCGCCACCTCCGTTCCCATTTTATTTTCGGGGCTTTTGGCTAAGACATGACGCAGTCAAACGAGAGAACGGGGCTTCGATAGAAGGGTTGCGAAGGCTAAAACGGAGAAAGATCTCGCGTTGCGATATTCTTTGACAGTAATAACAAAGAAAGGATGAAATGAATGATTTAAATTCAAAATTTTCAATCTGAAGGCAATAAAAATGAGAGCAAGGACATTTTCTTGAATCTTTTCGTTAAAAATAAAAAAAAGAATGAACATAAGTCTAATTCAGATCTGCGATTAAAATAACGGCATTGTACTCTATCGCATTAAGAAGATTATTTGCAGTATTTTGTCACCAAAACTATTGTTGGCACAATATAGATTCTATTGACGCATCCTACAATATTTAAAATATGTCTTATGTAAATATCATTGCTAAATAAGTAAAAAATACTCTTATGCTAGCATAAAACAATTTTCGACGTTCAATTCTAGGAATAGTGCAAGCAGTAAAGGTAACTTAGTCTCCCTATACACGGAGACAGGTGGCCAAAAATATTTTATCGTCACCTCGGCAGGAGGAAAAATCTCTTGTACCCGTGTAACTCTATGGTATAAACTTCGTATCCAGGTTTCCATTGATTTCCGTCATCCTGAAAAAGGCAAGGCTCAACTCCTCGTATACATATCAAGCGACCAATGACTCGCCTCTAGTCCCGACGCCTGTACAGAAGCATTTCAAGGAGTGCCGTGGTGGGATGTTTTGGAATGGTCTGGGATTGATGAACACAGGAGCAGAGGAAAAATTGCGAAATATATCACATTCAAATAACCCAGCAAATATATAATTCAATACATCCATTTTAACTGATTCTATTTATTTCACAATTTAAAATAAGAAGTTGCATTGTCCATAGTTGTAAAGTTTATTAAGATTACGATTTCGATGTCACTACATCATCTTCAAGGCGGTGTTGAAGATGATGTAGGAACAGGTGGACTTGAAGACGATGTAGTAACATCTCAATTGCAAATATTTATTTCAATATGGATATAATCCACTCCACCACGATTTAGTCTTCGGATTTTATCATTTAACGTCTCAATAACACACCCAAAGTGCAACATTTAAAAAAAATCAAACGGCATAAAAAATAATTAGGTGAAAATTTTCCATGGAAATGAACCTAAAATGAGTAAGTGTTTCACTTTAAAAATATTATCAAGACCCGGGAAAAAGGGACATTTGCAAAACTAAATAACTTTTTTCTTTCTCAGGATTTCGAGCTTGCGATTTAACAGCCATACTCCCATTTCTCTAGAAGAAGAAAGCATTATCTTAATGCATCAAAGCGATCATATAAAATAAAACTTCAACATCACTTAACACTATGTTATTATTCTTTATCTCTTACGCATCAATGTGGCTTCTCCAATAAAAACCTCTTGTTTTCTCCCTGTAACCATGGCGCAAAACACAAAAATATCAAAAAGCAAACACGAAAAAAAATTATGGACTTCAGAAAATGAACCACATAAAAATAATGGAAACGTGCAATAAAGCGTACGAAAATGTGACGTCGGTCATTCAAAATAAATGCATTAATCTCCTGCTTGAGAAATATTTGACGCCTTGGAAAAAAAAAACAAAAATCGCTCCGGCAACCGAACTCTACGGTATGGACTTCATAGTCAGCCCACACTTCGCATGATCTCCTACCACCCTGGGAGAAGCGCAGCAGCGTTCCTCGACACCCTCGTACACGTATAAACCTTCCTCGCCATCGGTCTCGACTCCTGCGGAGAAGCATTCCCTGGAGTGCTGTGGGGCGAGGATTAGGAATGGGCTGGGATTGAGGGACACGCGCAGCAAGAGATAGAGAGAGGAAAGATTTCGAGGAAAGGGGGAGGGTTGGCGAGAAGGAAGGTGATCGGAAGAGAGAGATAAAGAAGGGGAAAAAGCCAGCGTGTCTCCGGTCGGAACGGGAAAAGAGGAAGATCGAGGAGGAATGGCGTCCGAGATAAACATAGAAAAGAGGGAACGTAAAAGGACGGAGGACATGCATGTACGCAAGTCGCAAAGGGAAATAGTCGCACGAACGTGGCGAAAGCCACGCCGCGCCGCAAGGTGGTCCTAAATCGAAACGAATCTGGAAAATATTAAACGGCATATAATTTTTGGTTTTATCCCGGCGAACAATAAAGTAGAAGTTTTAAGTAAGTGAATTTGAAGTTTTTCTTTTATATAATCGCTTTGATGCATTAAGATAATGTTGTTGCCTTTGAGAGAGATAGGAGTATGGTTGTTAAATCGAAGGCAGTGAAGTTTTCTCGGGTTTCGCACCGGGTCAGGTCCTCCATATCTCCTTCCAACGTTTCGATGAACAACTCGCCCATCGTCATCAGGGATCCAGGAATCCAAAGATCTTGGATTCCTGAATTATTGGATTCCTTGGATTGGAATTTAAACGGAATTCTTATGTTACCGAAATAAATGAAGAAAATGGCTGCTGATTTTGATCGCCAAAATCTGATCTTGAAATTATTTTGTAAGTACCTATCTCCTCATTTCAACATTTTATTTATTATTTTTTGAAGTTCAAACATGATAATAATAAGTGCACTATTAATCCATTGAAAAATTACATTTCTAATATCAAATTTAAATTTCGAATGTAGAGTAATTATAGTTAGCCTTGAAGGAGATACTGTTATTACTTACTAATATAACAAAACACCTAAAGTTGGTACGATTTGAAGGAAAGAGTTCGATAACACTAAACTTTTGACTAAAAACTATGATAGAATTTGGGGAATGCAGCTACGGGATTCGAGTTCGTTTGGCGAGATTTGAACTCACAAACTCCAGCATAACCTACGAACCACCTAAATCCGAAATAGGAACAAATTAAGCGAATCCACGGCTTTCTAGTATTCGATGAGTTGCAATGATAATGAGGAAAATTAAATTAAGGGCATAAACGAATTGATTCAAGGGAATAGTGATTAGATTAAAATGAAATTTCTTTTATGTGAACACATGAAATAAATAGGGTGGTGTCCTATTATTTTTTTATTGCCTAAATCGAAAGATTATTACTCCTGGAGTACGTATTTCACGCTTTTAGATTTTTATAGATAGATAGAAATAGATAGATATCTATTTTTCGCGATTAAATGAAAAGTGAAAATTTTCAAGCGCGCGAAAACGCGACGCGTAAGTATGAATGCCGGGAAATCTCTCCGCTTGACGTATTTCTGGTTCCCGTTGCCGCCCTGCGAGGTGACCTTGAGGCGAGGCTTAGCGCTGATACGACGCAGGCTGCTAGCGGGTAGCCTAGTACCCTGCTGGCTGGTAGCGCTTGGCTTAAATAAGGATTATTAATAACTTATCAAACGAGGAAAACTTTCCGACCTTAGCCAGTTTTAATAAGTGATTGTTAAGACATGTTTCCCTGAGCTCTGCGCCTCATGCATGCATTGGTAACCTCAGACGATGCATAACTCCTACCTTCTCCTATAGAAACTAGGTCCCTGTGACGTCACGTGTAGTGGCATCGCATGGGCGCCAATCTGGCCCTTTTCAAATGAGGATAAAAATGGACCATTGCCATTCGTCTAAACCGGTATTTCTAAAATAAAATAATTTGTACATTATGAATACACTAATGGTGGGTAACGAATCGCAATCAATGCCTTTCGTTTTCTTTGATGAAGGAAACCACCCTATTCTGTGAAAATGCCTTCCTCTTTAGCCGTAGAAGAAAAACACGCGTCACCAGTATAGAGGGGGATGGGTAGAAGAAGCGAAACCAGAGAGTCCTCCATCTCCTCGGACGCATCGGATCGGATCGAAAGCAAACCTCCTTCTTTCAGCTGACACCCTTTCCAATCCCAGAATCAGCCATTTGTCCTCCACGCATGTTCGAGTCCAATTTCGCAACGACACGTGTCGCTCAACGAGACTACTCGTCCAATACCATCTTCAATGAGAACCAGGCCCGTGCTGGGCCCCTTCTTAGTGCGATGGACGGCCATGGCCAGAGGGCGCCAGCACTAATCAGAGGGAGGACTACCGGAATGATCCAGAATGAATTATATTAACTGAAAAAATTGTTTTCTTTTTACTAAAGAATGTGTTAGCTATGCTATTAAATGAGACATGATTGAAATCAAGTTAACTGCTTAAACTTAGTATTGTGTCTGTAAAATTTTTCAGTTTCGGAACACCAGGGCTAGTGTCTCTGCGACCCAGCATGCTGAGAACATGCAGTACAACATAAAACTTATAAGAGATATAGATGATATGTTTTCGTAACTTATACTATTATGAGGAAGAGCCTTTAAAACTCTCATTTACAGAACGATCCCACAAAAGCCATAAAATAAGAGGGATATTTTGCGTAACAGGTAGGTACACTAATTCATTTTTCCCCTCGAACATTTAAGGACTTCGATTAAACGTTAGGTAAAGTATTTAGGCCATAAAATCTCTCACGACCTGAATTTTACATTTTTCATTCTCTTATAGTTCCACAATTCTATTTTATTTTTGAACAACAAAGTCAACACATTAATTTGCATAATAAATCTATTCAATGAAGTTGCGCTAGAGACCGTGAATTCTCACGCAGGTAAATGGCTGGTTATCCTAACACATCCAGCAACGTGTTGATGCATGTACCTACATGTTTACGCCTATATTTGAAAGAAAAACCTTAAGAACTATTGATACCACTGTGCTAGATTCCCAATTCAAGCTCTATACATTATCGTCGAGTTGTCGAAAAAATTACATTAGCATTCCTGCTTAGCGGCCAGGGATTGATGGATGGCAACCTGCATTCACTTACGAATTCCGTTGAGGAGTAGTCAGGGTAAATTAATAGGCACTAATAGCATAATCATATTGAAGCTACTAAGTGAGCTTAGGGGCGAGCTATTTGATTGATCCTCCCGTCTCAAACCACCCGCGAAATCCCAGGAAGCTTCTCTCCTCCCGGATGCATTGGTATAATCTTGGGCGCATTACCTGACCAGCTTCGAGTTTGAGTAAAGAGAATGACGTTGACCAATTTAGAGGACCTGACCTGGGATAACCCTTCTCTTAGCCTGTAACAAAGGATAGCGAAAGACCTAATTCCATCCCTATTCGTGAAAAACAATCTAAATTCATGCCCAACGAAAATCCTAATTCAATTCGTCCAATCAAATATTCGTGATGACTTGAGTAATGATAAACTCAATTACACAGAATGTATTCACAGAGTACGACCGGTTACACTTATTAGAGCCAAGTAAACAATATACCAGATGAAGGATTTTTATCTTTCAACTCATTAAGCACTCCCTAAAGAAAAATATCGAATTCTTATAAAATAAAAATCTTTTCTTGGCAAAGATGAATGACCTGACCTCATCAATAAAGGCTCCTCATTCCAGCATTTTCTGTATCAACAAATATCCAAATGCATGTATTCTCTCCGTCTCACTCCAGTTCTTCAATTATTCAATTCCAACATATCACATCTATAACAGAATATCTCCCTCGGGAAGGTTTATACGGTGGAAAGCGAGACGAAATCGAGATTGGGGGCTCCGACAGAAAGCACCTTGAGGTATATATGCGGAATACCCATCATAGGGGACTCGCACCGCATTAAGAAATAAGCAGAAGAGGATTGGCAGAAAAGAAAAGGAATAATAAAAACCCACTACCGTAGGTTAGAGTCCCAAGAGGATGCCCTCATATTTTTTAGAGAGGCTTCACGGATTGATTTTCCCACTCTCAATAGCGATGGGATGGATGGGGATGTGAAGTTTGCGAAATAAGACTATCGGTGAGGGCACAAGAGATCCATTGAGTGAAAGAAACGCCTACTCGAGGATAACCCGAGCCGTTCTCTCAACGGCCCGAAAAAGAAATGATACAATTGCTCCCCAGAGCGCACCCTATCCAAGACAAGCCTCACATCACGAGCTACAAGAAAGCTATCGGTGCTTAAAAAAAAAAAATAAAGTATGATAAGTGAAAACATGAAGCCTTGTTATTCGATATTGAAGATTGCTTGTCGAAGGTAGCGCATTCTATAAGCAGTGCCTACCAGGGAATGCGTTTCGGATACTTTGCATTTTTTACGAGTCTATTTTGCGGAATGGTCTGTAGGAAGGCTGAAAATCCAAACAGAATGCACCCACTAACTTTTCGCTCCGAACGGCAAAATTGGAAATCTCAGTGAAAGCCTAGCTAAGGGAGGAGACAAAATATACCCTTACCACATTGAGGACGCTACAGTCGTTCTCGGGAAAGAAATGGATTACTTTACTGAGAAACGTTAGTTACAAGTAATAGGGGTATAATGAGGGAGTATTTTTTAACAGAGCTGCAGCTAAAACTGCTTGATTAAGAACTGCTACTAGAAGTACACCTAAAGTGAAATGTGATGACATTAATATTCATTAAATATAACTCGGAATTATCCACGAGTGACAATTGATTGCAAAGAGCAATCAATGAAAGGTCTTCAATGATATTAGAAGATGATTTTAAATGATTTATAACACGTTTTAGCAATGTTACTACTGTTTTACCGTGATTAGTTTTTAATGAAAGTAAAATTTCGATAATCTACAAGCCAGATGTAAAAATTTCCATTTATATGGCCATAGGCTGGAATTATGAGTTGAGCCAAAGAAGTTTCTAGAAAAAAAATATGGGACATCAGTTCAGGCTGAGGGGTGCATTCAATATGGAAGTGGCCAATTTTGGGGGGGCACACTCAAGATAACCGATATTTTCCGGGTTGGTTTGAACTTTACCTCCTAATACTTGCTACTGCAAATAGTATAGTTTCCCTTACCTAAGTGAGTAATCAAATTCAAAGATTTTTTGCGACTGAGAGATTTAAAAATATATTTTTAGATTCTGTGTGCATTGAATTTTTTGGAATAGTTATAAAATATATAATTAAATTTTCTCTCATGAACACCATTTTAGGTCCAGGTTTGTGAAAAAGAATAATATCTTAGCAGTAACAGCATTTTCCTCTTCAGACAATTTACGTCCTAAGAACCTGTATAATAATATGGATTTTCAAGTGCAATATCCAGAAAATATAGCGTGTGGAGCCCATATTTGCAAGCGTCAATAATATTTCAGTTTTCATTGAAATTTCAAAACGTCGTTTTTTTTTATTTACCTAGTGTTGTATCAAACTCAACACGTATCACATAACTTAACCTTATGTGGATCAATGCGAGACTCAACTTAACTGAACATAAAGGCTTCAAAAGTTTCTCGAGAAGTGAAGGAGGGAGCAGGAAGCGATTGTGGTGAACTACGGAACTACGGAAAGGATACAACGCTCCAATACCATATCCCACCACCAAAGAAGACTCCTTCCATACGCATGAGCGCAAAGGAATCCCTAAGGCACCAAGGCATGCGCCAGATATATCGCTTATTTTCCGCCTGAAAAAATAGTCCATGAACCACCCCACGATCCCACCGACTCGCAGAAAAGGTTTACCTACACGTACTACAATGTAAAAGGAAGAGAAGCTCTCATGTGTGAGAAGAAAAATATATGGCGTTTGCGGCTGGGAGGCGCCACTGGAAGAACGGCAAAAGAGGGCGCTGTATTACACAACGACTGCATTACGGTACTGATTTCTCACGACGACCGTAGGACTCTAAAATAGGGGAAGCAGTAAAATGCTTTTTAGTAAAATATATGGAGTAAAATATATGGTGAATACATGAAATAGAAAGATGCAAATGAAAGATGATGGACGCTGCTCGAAAATAGGTGGGCCACTAACGAGACGGGGGATGTTATATAGCCCACGTCATATCAGAATGGATGACGCCTACGGGCAGCGCTACAGCTGTTAGCCCCACATAAATGAACCAAAGTTGAAATTTCAATTGCGAAACCTGCGTCAATGGGAGCCAATTTGAAACCATCCGACACGGAAATCTGAAAATGGAAAAAGGTCAGTTATATCTCTTTCTCTCATACGGACAGAATTCTGGTTCCGTATTCCAATGACAGAACTCAACACGAGAAGCCCTTCTAGGAGTTAGCCATACTCCTGGAAGCCCTGCGAGGGTGAAAATGACCCACGAACCGTTTCTACAAGTGTTATCGACAGCTTTTGCCTTTACAGAACAGTTTGTGGAAACAGTTTATAAGCATTATCACATTCCCAGAGAGAAATAAGAGCAGCTTAGGTGAACTGAAATTGTAAAGATTCATATTTTTAGTCTCCTTCAATCGATTAGATGTGTGACTGATTGTTGCGCACGATTCCGCGTCTTCTCCCCTTACGTGTGACTCAGTAGAATAAAAACGCAAAGAAACCTTTTTATGGTAAACACAGAACCCATACAATGTTGAAAACAGCATTTTTTATGATAATACCGACGATAATAAAAAACACAATTGAAGTTACGTTGCTATAAAACAATAAAATGTACCGATGCAATCCTTGTTTCACTCATTACCATACGGACGGCAGCGAATTAAGAAAATTGGAACAAAAATAATATATAATTGAAATAGCTATGAATCCTTGTTTCCCCATATTTTACTCAAACAATAAAACTTTCAATTAAGAAATAAAAATTTCCTTTCATGATTAAATTCTTCTTTTCCCCATTCACATCCCATTACATTTAATAAACATTTATATATTTGAAATTACAAGGGACAGAAAACCTCCTAAAATTAGAATATGAGGAATAAAATATAAATTACTAGGAATTACTAGGAAATACAAGGAAATATTTAATTTCAAAGTCACATAGACAAAACTGTTGCCTTTTTTGCACAGTCAAAAATGCAATGCATCAAACTATTAATTTATAACTTTCGATAGCTAAGCTTTAAGTCCTTTTTATAGCACTAAATGCTAAAACCATGTTCGATCAAACCATAAAAACAATCTGCATAAAAAACCGTGTGTATGCGAGGATGGATGAGCCAGCTGGTAGTGCAATAATCGCGCCTGGTTTGGAAGGAAAATCGGAAGCTTTGCTGTATCTGTAATAGGTCCCACTTGCATCCGTTAACATAATTAGAAATCCAAAAAGCCACAAGGGTCCCTTGGGTGGCTGAGAATCCTATAATGCGAAGAACAAGATTAGAAGGCTGTTCGATGCAGTAAATTGTGGGGGAAAAGTCGCCTTTTCGGTCTCATTCCCCCGCTCAATAAGAAAAGCCCCGATTCTGGGCGGGCCTTGGGCTGTAAATTTCGCACCTGCTGGGCGCCAAAGAAGCTTTAAGGTCTTTGAACTTACTGGGTGTGTGAACACTGGGGGGTCTCCCTCGTTTCTTACGGAATCTAAATTACCACACTTCTTCCCCCACCCCCCTGCTCCCTGATGTTAGCATTGAGTTAACACGTCCCCACCTCTACCAACATAAAAACCGCCTCCCTTTAACATGGGTAAGTACCTACTCTCATTTTTTTTCTCCTCAGCTTCATACCTAACAACTTAAATGAAGACTGCTAAGCTCCAATGTGTGTATGAACATAGGCTAATAGTTATAACAGCACAGAGTGGTGCGTAAGTCTTATTATATTGTAAAAAAATAGACAGAAGTGATAAGAGTACTAAGGGGAAGTTTGATGACTTGCAGAAAAAATTACAAAAATCCACATATTTTTAATGCGAAAGTTGAAAAATTGTGAAAGCATATGCACCATTTTTAGGATAAAAGCCAAATAATAAATATAATTAATTAAAATCTATCATTTACACCTTATACTGAAAACCAATGAAAAAACTGATATTATCCATCTGGACTGCATCAAGAATCCTTTTTTCCTGATAAAATGTAAATCTCAAGTTCTCAAGTTCGAACGATTCCAAAGCGGTGAAAGGTGGCTAGGTAAAGGTAGAAATCTAACGGTTTGAAGAGAAAACCTTTTCCCATACTGATTCATTTTAAATGTGTCCACTGTGGGAACAACCAGTTTAATTTTTTGATTTTATTTTTGATTTGAATGCTTTAAAAAATAGCAATCATTCCTACTACGTCGCGTGATTTATGAAGTCATTTTTGCACAGAAATGGAATGTTATATTTTACTTTTTACTCCCGGGCCGAAAAAGCTATGGCAGGCATTATTTTTAAAGTACACATACAGAAGATGAAAAAATTTCAACGTTAAAAGTAAATATTCACCTTGGATACATCATGAACAAACAAATGGTCTAAAAAAAAGATGAAAATAGCCTCTCAACCATTCTCTTTCATAACGTATTTGGAAAATATAATATTAATACCTAGTTAAATTGTTTCAAACTCCAAAAAGAACTGTTCAAAACTTTACCACTATCTTTTGAGAAAAATCAGTTGTTTAATATGACCCTTAAAAGAGAAAAGTGAGTACCCATCACAATCAAACATTATGTACATACCTACAATTTTCTCACAAATGTCTGTCAAAGATTTTTGAAAGCATATTAATAAACGGGATCAGTTTAATTTCTCCAGAATGAACGCGCAACTCCATCTCCGGCATTCCGCGCTGACTCCCTCGACTCGGAAAGGTATAATTACTTTTCTACTCAAACACCAAAGTTGGTCGAATTCGCTCGAGCACGCACCAACCTCAGCCTTTTGCTCTTATACCACACTACCCTCCTCATCTTCCCTGCACTCTCCCTTAATGAATGAAACCTCTTTTGGTGCCTTATCCTGCGCTCCAAAGGTTTCCCAAAAAGGCGCGGCTACGTACCTACGTACGTGGAATGACGCTCCTCCGTTCCACCTAAACTGGTTTGCAGGCCAGTGGAAAATTTACGGGCTCTACGCCACAGCGCCCTGGGATGAAGGAGATAAAAAAAACGTAGGCTGCGGAGTAACGCACCGTTTGACGTGGAAATGCAGCAAGAGAGGGAGGCGAGGCGGGAAGTAGAGGCAAGGGTTTTAGATGGAATAAGCGAAATAGACAACATAAGAGGCAATGAGAGAATAGTTACGACACTGGGAAGTGGTTTAAGTGTACACTTGAATTCTCTAACGACATAAATGCATTTATGAGCCTCAAGAAGAGTAATTGACCATCATTTATCAATGCTATGGGACACTCGACACATACGCTAAGAAAAAGCATTTCATGTTAACCTTTTATTTTATAAATTAGATTAAATTACGTGAATGACCGCTGAATTTTCCAAAAAAAGATCTATAATACTTCTAGAACACTCAGCAGATAGTTGATGGCTACTAACACCACAGTAATAAGAAATCGGGTAATTAATTGCATGTTGGGCACACATGTATGACACACAAAAAGACAAAAAGTTCGTAGCAAGTTGAAAACCCCAAAAGCAGAAACAAACCTTGCGAAATGTAAAAGAAATTGATATGCAAAGCTTAATGAGGGAGCTTAATGAGGATAATCAACGCTTGAAGAGAATGCTGGAATGAGCGCATGCTATTATATTTATGAATGATTCGAAACACCTCTTCATATAAGGTTATAACCTAAAAGCTATAAAGGAGAATATACAAGAGGAGACGGTGAGTAAAATTGTGTGTCTAAAAATTGATACCAAGAGGAAATGTTTTGAGTCCGTAAATAAAAATGAGAATAAGGTAAGTAACAAAACTATTTTCTCATTCTTTAGAGGTTATAATCAGAGCATGGGTATGAAATTTTCTTCCCAATGAAGTGCCATAAATCTCTTTTCACGAGACAATAGTTACCTAAGACGACCATTCACACGAAAATCTAATGTAATGAAATGAGAAAAAAACCAGTCAAGGAAACTTTGTAACAAAATATGAAAATTTTGCTCTGGCACTCTGCACAAGATCTCAAAATTTTCATCACATTTTAGACAACTTTTCACAATAGACATTTCCACCCAAGTTTTGATGCATCAGTGAAGAACAAAATGAAATTAACTATCAAAACTGAACACCATGATATGATAAATGAAACGGGTTGACACTCGGGACGCTCTGCCCTTGCTGAGCGACTTTATATTCATTATAATTACTATTACTACGTATTATTCGAGTAATAGCATTAATTATATTCTCTCTCTCATACACAGTGATGTAAAATATCTTAACCTACAGTCGAAAATTTTCTTCTAAGAATAATATTCCGCATTTGGCCATCGAAGCAGTTACAAATTGAATAGTCCTCCTCCGTAATTTCCAAAAGTTAATTACTTATAGGATTAGCGGGAGGACTTCATTAAGGAGAATCGGCGAGTGGTTATTGAGTTCGCCGGAATGGGAATGAAATACTGCACCCTGGTGAGCCCCGGTGGAGCGAGGCATATAGTATGCCACACTCTAACCCACTTTCACCCCAGACTATCCAGGCAATTTCCCATTAAGGTACTTCTAAAAATCTCTTTGAGCCCTTGTCTGGCACTTAATTTGCAGAAATTCCCCGACTTCAGACGCTCTCGGTTCATCAAGGGACACAATATATACACAACTCTTTCAGCAGTAAAATGCATAAATTGCAATATTAAAATTGTCCCGCTAGAAGTCCCAGCAAGTCTCTCCTTAAACATGCAGAAGTATCAAACAAATAATTTATAATTTATTGCCATACAGTAGTAAGCCATTTTATTAGCATGCGCACAGTGACCTTGCAAAAACAATTCTATTATTGCATACAGCAATAGCCTCCTTTTACGTACCTTTTTTCACCCTTAATTTAAAAAAAATCCCTAACTTAAGTCACTCATGGTTCATCACAAACCACTAGATGCACTAACGCAAAGCGGCTCAATGCATAAATGGGAATATTAAAAATGTCCCGTTTGGGAAGAGGAGTTGCAACAAGTCTCTCTTGAAACTAGTAGAAGTAACAAACAAATAATTAATAATTCGTTGCCGCAAAGTAGAATGTTATTTTAATAGTATGAGCCCAGTGAGTCACCTTTCAAAAACATTTCAAGGATTGAACACATCAATAGCCTCTCTTCACGACCTTTTCCGACCCTTAATTTTCAGAAATACCCTGATTTCACACGCTCCCGGCCACACTACGCACAAAGCGCAACTCTTTCAGCGGCAAAATGCATAAATTTGAGTATTAAAAATGTCCCGTTATGGAAGAGAGGTCACAGCAAGTCTCTCCTGAGACAAAAGCATCAAAAAATAATCTGCAATTTATTTCATTTAAGTAGTAAGTCATTTTGAAAGATTGCGCGCCGAAGGTCACCTTTCAAAAGCATTTCAGGTATTGCATGCAGCAATAGTCTTTCCTCAAGTCCTCCTTGAAGTTAATCAGAAAGCTATAAAGCGGCTTTCAAAATGATTCCTTATTATATGACCAATTATCGCATATTCTCAGCTGATAGCCCGCATTCCTTGAAAACTATCAACGCACTTTGAGTCGTAACTAGAATCGAGATTTATGTGATATCGACATCAAAAGAACTTCCTCAACATTAAAATCGTCGTTTAGTAGCATTTGAACGAACGGACGTAACATTATCTAATGATTTGACCTCTATATGAGCTCAAAAGTCTTTGTAAGAATACTATGCTCCCGATATATGTGAGATCCTCTATCTTCACATTCTTACCTTGCATTCTACACCGAAACTTAATGCTTACATGTCATACTCACTGTAATGTTCACTCAACAATTCCTTTCATAAAGCCGCCGTTCAGAGTTTGCCGCGAAAATATTAAAACACTATTTTATATCCATAAGCTACTCTTTTTGCAATGAAATCATTACCCCAATTTCTACCCTCATAGAGTTTATTCATCATCATCCCATTCTGCATTAAAAACCAAATTAAAATACTTACAATGCAGAACTAGGCATGATTAGCGATCACAGCAAAAGGACTCGGTCACCTCAACTCTAGCAAATATTAAATACCAGTTCCCAATCAGTTTCTAGACTTGTAATTGGAAAAGTTTTACCTGGAGTTTGTATGGAACCGAAAAGACATGGGAGTGAAGTTTCTAATCTGGGACTCGTGGGAACAACATAAAAATCGTACATATATTACTATAACGTCCATACCATTCCATAACATTTCCATTCGTTCAATATGTTGAATGATTTAATACTTTTACGACGAAAATATTTAAGAAATTCTCTCGGGCCCTCCACCAGTAAGGATATTAAAAGGCAGGCAATGATTTTCTAACCCATTGGCTGGACATAGAGATGTTCAATACGTTCCTTATCAGTTCCATAACGATTTCCAACACTTCTACGAAAACCACTTATAGTAAACCACGAATGCAGTGTGTAAAAAATTGGTAATGTATGTAGTGATTATAAAGTGATAAAAAGTGGGGTTCCCCAAGGATCTGTCTTGGGACCTATTATTTTCCTAATTTATATTAATGACTTATGTAATCTTGAAGTTAAAGGGCACATCACTGCCTTTGCTGATGATATTGCCTTAAGTTACGATAGTGAAAATTGGGACATTGTAAAAAACAATATGCAAATTGATTTGGTTAATCTTAGGAATTGGTTAGAAGCAAATAAATAAAAAATGAATGTAAATAAAACTAAACACATTTGCTACAATATTTGTAACAAGTATATAATTGACTGGGATTTGTACTACCACTCAAAGGATTGTCACATGTATGAGTGTTCGGATTGTTTGCCCTTACAGCGGGTGTCTAGTTTCAAGTATCTGGGAATAATCCTGGATGAGTGTTTAAAATGGCGTCAACATGTTGAAAATGTTGCAAATAGTATGAGGCAAACTATATCAAATTTTTATTTCATCCGTAACAAATTCCCTACATATTTTTTTAAACTAATTTATAACGCCCTAGTAAATACCAGGCTAAACTACGGTATGTTTAGTTGGGGTGCAGCTTATAAAAATTCTATAAGATCCATTGTTGTATTGCAAAAAAGGCTTATTAGAGTAATTTTAAAAAAGAGCCGTATTGAAAGTTCCTTTCCTTTATTTTATAGTATAGGCTTGCTTCTCTTGAGACATCTTTTCATTTACAAGGTTTTACGTCGATTTTTCATGAGAAGTGGAAATACGGGGCTATTATTATACAACCATCCTTCCTTCACTCTACGAAGAGCATGTATTTTTTTACCTAGGACTAACCTTACGCTGTATAAACGTTGTTTCTTGTTTATAGGGCCAAAAGTATACAACTTTTTACCCGTATCATGTCTGAAAGCAAAAAATAATAACGTAATTATGAAAAATATTCAGTCTTGGCTGTTTAGAATGCAAAGTGTGGAGGATTTTTTTCTATGATGTAATACCATGTAATATATGTACGTACTTGTTTCAATTCAAATGTTGTGCTTGCTTCAATTCAAATGTTTATGTGTCAGCATGACCCTATGCAAATGATGGTAGCAAAAAAACAGGTTGTCCTTAATGGCTACCTAAAGTTACTCCGTTTTATGTAATTAATTCTATTCTGTGCTTTTATTTTTTGGAGTAATAAACAATTATTATTATTATTATTAGTACCGTCAAAATTCTCGTCTAAAAATAGTTTTGGATACGGAGATGGTGATTTAAATTTAACACGGGAACTAATTAAATACAAGAAAGCTAGACATACGCAAAAGTTTAATACAGTGAAACCTGCCTTTAGCGGAACCTGAGTTAAGCGGAAACCTGTCTTATCCGGAAAAGTTTGTTGGTCCTGGCGGTCACAATAGGGTTTTACGTGCATTGGTGCCCTCTGTTAAACGGAAACTGTCAAACGCGGAAACGGAATCGATTCCCGGGCACGTGTTTCTTGGTTAAGCGGAATTGCAAAAAAAAAATTCCATGGACAATTTTTTCCGTAAGGAAATAAAATCCTAACATGTTTTGTAAAGCCCTCTCCACAGAAAATAATCCAAAGGAACCAGCTAAATGTGTCGTACGTTGACAATGTGTACGTCATTATTGACTGGCATCACGTCGCAGGAGGGACTCAGGACAATATTGCATCAACCTCGACCAAAACACTTCCGCGTCTTCCTAAACCTAGTGTTAATCCTCCTCCAGTGCCTTATGTCCCTCGTCCCTAATGTAGTGAGTTTCGTTTCACGTATACATTGTATCAAATGCTCCACAATACTCCACCCCTCTTCCCTCCCGCCACCTCCTTTCTTAACCATTCCGCCAACCCATGCTTGCACACTTACCTCCCCTCCAACTCGTAGAACCCTCTCTCTACATACGCAAGCATTTTGTGCATTCTTGCTCGCAACCGATTAATAAGGAATCATTCTCCTTCGTGCTGCCGACAGGGTAAGAATACAACGCGGAACGCTAAGAATAAAGGGAACTGCTGACTGATTTTCGCTATGCCACGAAACGTATTAACGCTGAAAAATAAACTGGACTTGATCGAGTGCTTTGAACGAGAAAAGCTCTCCGTGAAGAAGATACAAGAGAAGTTTAAGTGTGGAAAGACTCAAGTTTACGAAGCAATTAAGAAGAAGGACGAAATCAAGAAAGACTTTGAAAGAGGTAGGTTCTAAGAAACATATTTCTTCTTTTCCCATGCCACAATAGTTTGTAAAACGACATACCATAAAATAATTGTTTTTACCGTCGATTATTTTAGGCCTTAGTTTACATTCAAAGAGGAAAACACCTATCTGCGAATATGAAGAAATAAACGAATTAGTTTGGGAATGGTTTGTGCGAGCAAGATCGAGGAATATTCCATTGTCAGGTCCATTAGTCCAAGAAAAGGCCAAGGAATTTGCAGTTTCTTTAGGAAAATTGGATTTTAAGGCCTCCAATGGATGGCTAGAGAGCTTCAGAGCAAGACACAATGTTGTTTGGAGCAGTGTTGTTGGCGAGTCCAATGACGTTGACATGGAAACCGTAGATCAGTGGAAATGTATGGTTCAAGTAAAAATTAAATACTATCAACCATGTGATATCTACAACGGGGATGAAACCGGAATGTATTTTAGAGCTCTGCCGTCTAAAACATTGTGCGTAAAAGGAGAAAACTGCAAGGGTTTGTATGCATTTCCGAGTTATATTTCTAGAAATTAGGGTAAAATTTCAAATGATGATGTTATATTTACACTTATTCTTTATTCTGTAGGAGGGAAGCACTCAAAGGAGCGTTTGACCATTTTCATTTGTGGGAATATGGCAGGGGAGCTCCTAAAGCCTCTTGTCATCGGGAAATCAGCTCGACCACGATGCTTCAAAAACGTTGAAATTGAGAAGCTACCGGTCAAATGGAGACATAATAAAAAAGCATGGAACACGGCTTCGATCATGGAAGAGTGGCTTAAAAGTTTCAATGCCGAAATGAAGAGGAAAAATAGGAAAGTCATACTTTTCCTTGACAATGCAACCTGTCACCCTAAAATTCACCTTGCGAATGTGGAGCTAGCCTGGTTTCCGGCAAACACAACAAGCATCACTCAGCCAATGGATCAGGGAGTAATTAGATCGCTGAAGGCACAATATAGGAAGTACATGATGCGATCATTATTAGCTGCTGCAGATACTGCGAATTCAGTATCGGAGGTGACAAAAAAAATATCAGTGCTGGATGCCATTAATTGGATTAATTTGGCAGTGAAAGATATTAAAACATCAACTGTCAAACAATGTTTCGCCAAAGCTGGAATTCTGCCAGAACTGATCCCCGAGGAAGGTAAGGAAAATAATTTACATCCTAATATATCGCCAATGTAAATGCATATTTACACATTTACAGGATAATATATATGACCTTTGCTATTTTAGAGCCAATGGTGGATCTAAGTGAATTGCAGCAAGTAATAGGAATTGACATGAATGCTGAGAGATTTGTGGATTTCGACAACGATCTTCTCACGAGCGATGAAGATGGTTCCTTAACAGCTAATAATAAAGAAGACGAAAGCTGTGACACCGACGAAGAAGTGCCCTTATTGTGTGAAGAAAATAAAAAATCGTATAAAGAAATGTTGGTCTCATTAAAAGAATTAGAGGAATGCAGTCTCACCAAAGGTAATACTGTTTTGTATAATATCTTACATGGGGCCATTGGCAACGTAGAAAATTGTATTCTAGAAGAAAAAAAGGAAATACAAACAAAAATGACCGATTATTTCAAATAAACAATTTAAAAATAATGCGATGCTGTTCTTTTATTATTTCATTATAATTTCGTCTACGTGTAGAATTTGAGTCAAACCAACCTTTTAGGCTACGCATGCAATAGACGTGATATGACTTTCGCGGCCTTTTTTGAATTGTCAGACCCTGAGTTAAGCGGAATACTGTCTTATCCGGAAATAAGTGAAGGGCCCGAGAGATTCCGCTTAAGACAGGTTTCACTGTATTTATGAAAAGAATTCGGTAAAATCATACTCCTACATCGGAGGGAAAAGGAAGGAGAGAGAAGAGGATAAATGCGAATAAAGTGGAATGAATATTTGAGGGAGAGAGTAGGATAGCGGAGCGGTAAGACATTTTGATGCATGAGCTGATTGAGTGATTGATTAATGGCTCCATACGCCGCGTGAGACATGCAAAGTCCCTTCCGCGCCGCATTATGAGGGAGTAAAACCGATAAGTGGAAAGATTGATTAGAGATGAACGGGAGGACTACCCCAGCAAACGGTTACACGTTTAAGTAATCAGAAAATACGAATATAGCAAGTTAATACTATTAGTTTCGATGAATATCATATTTACGTGAGAGATGATAATAAATAAAGACTCTACACGGGATGCTCTAAAAAAATTTAATTAACACGTCGTCAAAAAATATCTTAAAAGAGATCAAAGAGAATATTAATCCCTGATGTTGGGGTTTCCAAGTGTCCTAATAACATGCAAATTCAAATTTTTAATGCCAACATAAGGATGACAAAGTATTAGGCACAAGTAGCCTCATTGAAGGCCTAGGACTGATCTTAAAGGTGTCACGATGAGATGACGAATTATACCTGCCTCAAACTTCGCAAAATTGCCATGAAAATGAAGGATCCTATGTCTGACCATGAGTGGGAATTTCACTTTATTGTTTACATAATATGTAGCCTCTGTGCGAGAAGTATTTAGCAACTTATTAAGTACTGTATCGACGAGGTTATGGTATAAACATAAAATCAATCGATTTCAACAAAAAAAATTGCGAATATGACTTTAAAAATGCCATTTTTTCAGAAACCAGGGAAACTGAATCCAATTGTGTTTCTAAAACAAAAGTTTAAAGGGAAAACTTAATTTTTTCTATCCGCCAGGATGATTTATTTTTTTGCTGTATCATGGTTTCCGAACGGAAATTACAGACAAATGTGCGATAACTGCATGTTTAAACAACAATAGTTCTTGCACTAAATGGAATCCAAATATCCCACGAGTAAAATTCACTGCTATTTATCAATTCAAGCTCACATGATTACTTATGAAGTAGGTGAAAGTGAATAAAATGTTTGGAGCCATTATAGTGTGCATAACATCATTTTGATGGCCATTAATAAATGTCCTGGTGAGACTCGTCATATGGGTGCCTTTTATCCCCACAATTACATCGCTACAGCACATCCCAGAGGTTTCGCATTTTATCTTCAAAAGGTCATGTCACTTCGTATGAGAAAGTTTCATCCTCCATTTCGCTGAAAGAGTACCAACAAAGCCGGGTGGATGGAAGTACAAAGGGTGAATAAGGGTCATGGGGAAGAGGACAAAGCTTTGAGCTCGTAACTCAAAGAAAAAAAAGCCATAAAGGCCAGGAACGAAGCCAGAATGTAGCAGCCTGGACTAAAAGATACATTCGAGTCGATCTGAATTAAAAGAGAAGTGAAACTAACTTCGATTCTCTAATCATTGATGCCAGGGCAGATGAAAAACATACCCGTTATACGACACAAAATGAGATACAGACAAACTTTTTCATGTGAAAGGATGAAGGGAAAGCCGGTAGGAGGAGTAGATTTGCTTATATTTCAAAAAGCCGTGAAGGAGAAACGAAAAGAATATTTATGGGGTTTCATAGCGACCGAGCAAATAAAAAAAACATTGTTTGCGTATTTTATTTATAGCAATCGACTACACTTTGAACGGGTCAGGCGTAGTCACCCACAGCAGTGTAAACTATGTTTACTTTTCTATTATAAAGTAACATTTTTAATGATATAAATGACTAACAAGGTCAAACCCGTACGTAACCATGTTTACCACTAGATTATTAACTACATAAGCCCTTATTCAATGAAATTTCCTTATCTTGCATAACCCTCAAAGCACTTGTTTTCCCTTGAAAAAATTTACCGATAAAAAACGGGAATTTGAGCTCACACTCACGCGATTCCGGGGGAACACTTGCAAGCCAAAACTAACCTCCTTGGCAAAATGAAACCAAAATATCGAGCCGGTATACTTTCACAGGAGCTTACTCTAAATAGGTTTAATGTTATAAAAAATGAAATATAAATATTTAATATATATCTTACGGAATACATTTAGCCAAGTTAGGAGTGTTTTCCTTTAATAGACGGCATCCATCAATCATCATTTGCACAATTAGAATACCTGTAAGTTATAAATCCATTGTTTAAATTCTTGTTCAAGCTGACCGTAGAACGATATTCATTCAACTTCGAACGACCGTAGTGCGATATCCATTTTTAGTTGATTTTACTACGATTGCATCATTTTTTATCGCTAATAACTCAAAAACACAGTTTATTGACGAGATTTAGCAATAATTTCATTAAGATTCTCACATTATAACAAAATGCCATAATAACATTGACAATCAAGCTTCAACCAACATTTTTGGTTTCTTTTGATAAGCTTCATAGCATGGTTTATGAAAAATTTATGATGTTTTTATATTCTACCTTAAACATTGAGCATACTAAGTGCACTTTAATTTTGGGTCAAGTTGTGAAGCACAATTAGAAAATAATATTTTGGAATTTCGAAGAAATTACAGCGATTTCTTATGCTAACGGATTCTCCTAAAAAGCTCAGAAAGGCGGCGTAAAGTCGTGCATATGGAGTAAAAATATCAGGGCTCACGAAAAGAGAACGTTCCTGAGGTTGAAAGAAGAGAAACTCAGAACATTTCATAAGGCACGTGAATGTATGTATAAAGAAATTACGATGTGGCTCTATTGGCGAAATTAACACGGTTTCACTTCACTTCTACATGTTCTCTATTATTCTTATTTTATTAAGTATCTCATGTCTTTTTTTCACAATAATGTGTTACGGTTGAAATCAAAATTTTTACCTATGCTCTGACAAGCATGACCATTAGAGGTGATGTTTACGAGACGGTGACATTGTTTTAAAATAGTCATGTCTACTAACGATACTCAATACATTCAGCACGGAATATCCAATTCATAATATAGACATTCCATGAAGAACAAAAATGAAAGGATATTTTGGGCATATAGTAATGGGAGTATATTCGTTCTCTTTGTATCTTAAAAGGAAAGAATTGTGGTCTTAAAGCATATGTCTAAAGGTAAAGCGGTGTCCAAAAAGTCATGGCGCAGAAACGACGACGTTCCTGAGATTGAAAGAAAGAAAACATAGCGCAGAACATGCGGTTTCACGTAATATTAAGAAATATCCTGGACTAAGGAATAAAAAAAAAAGAAAAGGGAGGCAAGCCACAAAATTTGAGACAAAATTATGTCATTCGTGCTGTGATGGAATTCCTCACCACTCGAGATCCAACGAGCAGCTTTCCGCATACCCGAGTGAGTATTAGAAGAATCTCTCTCTGAAACAACCTTCAATTTATGTACTAGACTTGGCCTTCAAGTCCACAAAAGCTCTCGGCAGAAGAGCTACAGGCTTATTTCCTTCCGCTGCAATAAACATCCGAATAATTTCCTTCAAACATTTCCCAATGCAAAACAAATTTGAGCTCACGCGATTCCGGAATAACACTTTTGCGAGCAAAACCTAACCTCCTTTGCAAAATGAAACCAATATATGTAACGGGATAGTACAGGAACGACTATTTCGATGAATAATGTGAACAATAATGTTACAGGAAAGAAATCTCATTTTATACTCAAATAATGTACAAATTCAGTTAGAAAAATCTATTTTTAATCCTACAGTTTGTCTTTAGAAGCTTGCTTATCGGAACCAAATGCCTTCATTCCGTCGTAGTACACCAATTTTTCTTTGCTATGAATTATTCCTAAGCTCTGCCAATATTTTACAAATAGAAATATATTTACTGAAGGCATATATCATGAGTTATAATCATAAAACGACTTGATTTTTGGACATTAACCAGACAAATTTTGTAAAATATAATCTCAATTCAAAACTTTCTTGCCTGATTGAAACTTAATGAAATACTTTTCAACCTAAATCACTCACAGAAATTCAATTGACGGAAAGGTAGAACGGCTGAAGTATTTGAACGCATTTATTTCACAAGCATACGAGGAAGGTAATACTAAAAAATATTAAATAGCACATAATCGAAATAAATATACGTAAATACATCATTTTGAAATTAACATTCAATAACTGAAATAAAATAAAAAGTGCTATTTGTAAAGAATAATTTATTGTGTATTCATTTCCACTGAGCCACTATCAAATAATTCAATAAATTCACTATTACGAAACCTAAAATGATGAACTAAAATTGCGAGGAGGAGTCAGAGACAGACCTCATGGGATTTAAGGAGAGAGTGTAGCTCCAATATAAATTGATGAGGCACTAAAAGGCAAAAAATCGGTCTAGAACACAAAACGGCTTCACGGTATCGGAAAATCTGAATCCGTGCAAGAGAAAAATAATTCGCGGACGAAATATAGAAAAAGTAAAGAACCCGAAAGGATGAATAAAATAAGAAGAAAGTAAAGTAGGGAGGCTCAGACAAAGCCATTGAGTCTACAGCCTTGCGATCAGAAAGAAAGTCAATTTGGGCATTCTCTACATCTTTTCTCTTCCTCAACAGAAAGAATATGTTAAATGATAACGCAAAGTAGAGAGGCTTCACCTTCAAGAGAGATATAAAAACGAACAATGGGCAGATTCTGAAAGATGCCAAAATACATGACCTCTTTCCAGGAATAAAATATTTTCAACTCAAAACATTTTTGTTTCTTCAGCAGGCAATCGTTTGCTAAATCGCTTAATGATATACACAGAAAGCAAAACTAAGTAGCATGGTAAAAACTATTCATAGGTGATAGGTTATTTATAGGAGATAACAACGGGAAAGTAAGATAGTGCTAAGTCTATTGGTACACAATAAATATAAAGAATAGTGTCTCGGAGAGAATGAAAGGTGTATTCCAAAGTAGTAACTGTTCACCTGCAAAATGACTGAGAGGTTTACAGAAGTAAAGACGCGATATGTATTGTAGAGAAAACAAATGGAGATGATACGAATGGGGGATTGGATTACAGATTCTTTGAGAATACTGATCAAAGTTTTAAATTATATAGTGGGCAAAATATAATTCCATATCAATAAAATGTTATCTTTATATCATCACAAATTACTATAATGAAATACAAGGGATCATAACTGGCTGAAAATTAAAAATTTAAAAGAAAGGAATAAAAACGTAGGTTAAATCCATGCACACCTTCAAAGTTGGACACCTACGGCTTATACAGGAAATGATCTCTAACATGTATTCGAGATGAAAAAACGCGAATACATGAAGTTTAAGATTAATTCCATAAATAAACACAATGACTAATCATGGTATCATGTACGCGATAGTAACCAGTTGAGAGGTCTTATTATGAAAGTAAGGCATGAATTGACGTTATTTTATTTTATGAAAAAATATTTATAACATATGTAGTACATTAAGAGGTACTTCAAGGCTGAAAAGAGACGAAAGATAAAAAAGTATTGATAAAAAATAGCTATCTCTTTCAAGAAGTGATTATATTGGGCAGATTGAAAGAGGAGCTTCTTCGAATCCAAGGGTCTGAGAAATGGAATAGCAGATGCGCACACAGAGATTTCAACCTCATCCGTTTGGATTCCTCTCCTGTCACCGAAATGAACTTATGAATTGGAAATCCCCGGGATATCCCCAAGCCGTCGCCACATTCCGCCCACGCGCTATCCCTTTCAAATCCTCCTTGCATGCATCAAAACAACCCCAATATACCCCTCCCTCCAAGCACTGAACACACCCTCAGTCATATGTTTCTCTCCTGATTTCGTTTCCTTCGTGACGATTTATATGCTCAAAATATGTGGAGCGGAAGAAAACCACCAAGAGTAAGATGTCGCTTTCGAAATAATTTGGATGAATGCACAGTTGGTAGTTTTTAAATATATATTAACCCATTAAATCCCAAGCATGTAAATAACTTAAAAATTCCAATTATTTTGATGAATTAGCAATAAAACAGACTCAAATAAGGCAAATTATCGATTTTTATATTTTTATTGTTTTTAGTTTGCCGTTGGTGAAACGTTGCGTATACGCAACGTTGGGAGTTCCCCTGGTCAAATGAGCCGTTTTGCCTTTTTTTCGGAACTCTTTTCTTTTAGCAAACAATTCTTTTTTATTATAACCCAAACATATAATTAACCGAAAATATTGATAAAACTTTGTATTGTTCATGAAATTTAGAAGAGCAATCAGTATGTAGATGAATATTGTACTTTTGGTAATCACTAATTTTCTGGCTGCTACAAACTCGGCATCTTCATCGTGAATTTTTCCGTCACGAACAATATTGTGGCCAACCTTGTCTTTCCTTTCTGTATTTCGCAAACTATGTATTCCGTTATGTCCTATATTACACACAAAATATATGGAACAAGTAAAGAGAGATGTGAAAGAGAAGAAATACGTAGGTGTGAAAAGATTAGCTGATAGGAGAACTGAGTGGAGAGCTGCGTCAAACCAATCCTAGGATTGTTGACCAGTGATGATGATGTCCTATATTATGGCAATTTTAGTTACTATAAAGGTAGTTTTATTTTAGTTATAATTTTAGTTGCCTAAATCGAAACTTGAAGCTTGTACGTGGTGGAAGGATCCATATTATCAATAACAGACAATTTATGTCACCCACAAAGTATTTACAAAAATTTATAGTACTTGACCGGTTTCGGCTGTTACACCATTATAAAGTACAGAAAATATAAAGCAACCGGTCAAATAATAGGAATTTTTATATCGCGAAAGTAACTAAGTGTCTGCTATTGAAAATGAGTAATTTCTCCTTCACTGTTTTATTTTTTCTTGAGGAAACATAACACTATTTCTGAACAAAAATATGCCTGACTAATGGTTGATCCAATTACAACTTCAAATTTACAAATGGATCCAATATACCGAAATTTGGTAATACATTTAGTTACATATCAAGCCAACTCAAAGAATAACGATTTCTTTTTACCGATCATACAATCAAAACAACCTTACTTTCCCTTGGACAATTCCTTTTGAGTGCGGGGAAGGCAACTTGCGACTCTGTTTTCATCTACATCTACATCTACAAATTACCCTGCGAGCCACCTCTAGGGTGTTTGGCAGGGGGTGATCAATCACCAGCATGCAGCATGCATTTGGACTCCCACATGCACACCACACCGTCCAAGAAACGTCCCGTATAATAACAAACTATACTACTATATGCTGTTAGAAATAGAATATAGAATAGCAATTCAGAAACATGCAGTAAGTTTTACATAGGTTAGTAGGCTACACTACAAGTCATGCAATCTATTTACGCGTTCTATTGCTGCCGTTATAATCTCTTATTGATCGTGGAAAAAATGACATTCGGAATCTGTCTGTTCTGCAATCTATCTCTCTTATTTTATTTATATGATCTGATCTTCCGTAGTACGTTGGCGTCCGCAAGATATGGTTAACTTCGTCAGAAAAGACACTGCTCTTGAATTTATCTAAACGGTTTAGTCTATTTTTCAATCTACGGTCCGACAGAGACTCCCATCCGAGTTTATGTAAGAGGTCAGTTACACTAACAAGACTATCGTAACGACCTTTCACATACCTGGCAGCTCTTCTTTGCACGCGTTCTAACTCTGTTATTAAGCCTTTTTCATGAGGGTCCCAAACACTGGCAGCGTATTCCAAATGTGGTCTAACGAGGGAAAAGTAGCTAATTTCTCTCACTTTGTCGTCGCACTTTCCTAATATTCTTTTAACAAAACCCATTTTACGATTAGCTTGACCGGTTATTTCTCGAATATGTTTATTCCACGATAGATCATTATTGAGTCTAACCCCTAGATATTTAACAGATTCAACTGCCTTTAACTGCGTGCCCCGAATGACATAGTTACGCTGTAGGGAGTTATTCTTCTTCCAGAAATTCATTGCGACGCATTTTTCCAAATTTAATTCTAACTGCCAAGCATCGCACCAAGCTTGGATAGCAGCAAGGTCATTCGTTAGTTCATCTATATCTTTGCTGGAACGAATTTCTCTGTAAACTACAGCGTCGTCTGCAAATAATCGTAACTTACTCTGCACTACTTCGCCAATGTCGTTTATATAAAGAAGGAATAGGAGTGGGCCAATGACACTACCCTGAGGAACGCCAGAAGTCACTCTAACCTCATTGGAGACTGCACCGTCTAATACTACTCTTTGGACGCGGTCGCTCAAAAATTCTCTAATCCAGGAAATGACATCTTCGTCTAGACCATAAGATTTCACACTACAAGGGATCCTTACTACAGTAATATTTTTTGCTAAGGTGTAATAACCACTAAACATCAGAACAGAAGAAATACCACGCTATTGTAATATTTTCTGAGAATTTCACGCACTATGATCACTGGCGGTAGTGAACAACTTAGGCTGCAAATGTGAGTTCAGGTTATTTGGAGGGAACGATTGTTCAACAGACAACCACAGATGTAAAAGCAGATGGAACGGAACATCGCCCTTTCTATATACCGTAATACCCAGAAAGCCCTTTACCTGAGTCAATATACCAAGAAATATTTTTCTTGGAATCCCTGTGCATTCATAGTCACTCATAGTTCTCAAAACGTTCTTTCGAAATGACCTGCACCCTCATTAGGAGCCTTACCAGCTCATTATCGTCAGCGGCCAGTGGGCATGAATTTCTCAGAAAATACTGCGATAATGTGATCCCTCTTATCTCTCCATTCATTTTGCTCACTCGCCAACCCCCGCTGTGCACGAAGACCCATTGGTGCCGGGATATCCCCGCCCAGCCTAACTGCTTTTTACCCTCCCACTACCTTCCCTTTGGATCCTTGTCAACAACACCACGTAAATATGAATTTACGATCTATTTGCTAACCCTCACATACTCACTTGCTTTTTGCATACTTGTCAACTGTAGTAAGCAGATCGTTCTTACCTTAGGATGCCAGTATATCTTGAAATTGCAGACGCCTACAGAAATCATTATATTTTCTGGACAACTCTATGGCAAAGTTTTTATGCATCCTTTGTTTAGGTCACAGTAAACTTCCACTCTAGCACAAGTAAACGCTGATGTAATCTTGCTCGATACGTGAAGTTAAAAATATCAAACTCAACTCATCAAAGTCACAACTCGGTGAAAACTCACCACCTGCCAAACATCCTAGTAAAGACCCTTCAACACTTAGGTAGATGTATATTTAGGACTAAAATACTGTACAATTGCCTGAAACTAAAGTTTCACCATAAAAAGGTAACATATTCTTGATAAGCTTTTCATTTTTCAGTCCAAAAAGAAACGCTCTACGCGACTACCGCCGCGGCGCGCCGTTTCCCTAGATTACCGGGGTCCTCCCAACGTTGCGTGAACGCAACACTTACTTTATTCTTAAATAATTTGAAAATCACGTAGTCAAAATCACCCAATTTGTTGCAATGGCCTAGAATACAAATGCATCATTGTATTTGCAGAGAAATATAATCATCGAGTGCCTCAGATTTAACATAATATGTAAACTTGGAAGATAACATAAAATAACGACTTACAATAAATGAAAAGGCCATTGTAAAAACAAAAGTTATTAAATTTCTTCCGTGAAAAAATTCATAACATTTAAGAAAGCATTGAACTACCTATGTAAAAAATATTAACTACTTATCAATAAAAAATACGGAGAAAAAAAATCGCAAAGTTTGCGTTGCGTTCACGCAACGTTGGGAAGAAATGGGTTAAGGTAGCAATAAAAATATACTTTAAATTAGTACTGTTGGGAAAAAGGTAGACCAATCTAACTTCAGCTGCACTAGAACATTCTTTGGATACACAGTAATTTATGGAAAGGGAGTGCGAGACTGGCACCGACTAACTATACTCCGTTATTTTTATCTTTGCGTGTGAGCTAGTACTATGGCTAAATCAGGAGGAGGTGAGAAGAGGGAAAGTTTCTCGACAAGTGACTTTCGCTAAGCCAATCACCAGACAGTAGGCGTGGCCGCAGTCAGTCGTTCTCAGACCTCCGTCGAGTTATATCGTGAATCTGCTCGCAGTGCACTGTTGCCAAACCTTACGCGTTCTCCTTGTTTGTCTTTAATTATGTATTTCACCAACGGTTCCTCATTCAGCGTGGTAGCTGACAGTGCCATGGGTTTCTGTGAAAGGATTTTCTTCAACACCTTCTAAACGAGTAGATTTATTGTCTCTCCGCCAACGTTTTCAGTGACAAACTGGGGCGGCTTTGTACATTTGGCAACGTTAAGGTCGCTCCTCCTCTCTCTCGGTACTATCCCTACCCCATTAGCGAAACCTTCCGAGAGTGACCGAGCTCTCACAAAAGCTCACCCGCAAGCATAAAGTGAAAAGATAATAATAAAGCTCTTGCAGAGAGCAGAGAGGAACATTATTTAGCTTAACAGATCAATTGTTGACTAGTTCACTTTGTGGAAGTTCATTGTAGCTTTGATCATTTTCCTGTACTTGGTTGAGTTATAAGAGCGTCAGCTGTTAATAATGAGGTGCAAAAATTAAAACCGGTTGAGCGAATAACAGATTGTGGCAAATTACTACAGCTGTTTGTATCTAATTACATTAGACTAATCTGACTGTTTCTTTACCTCTACCTGTTCCAACAAAAGGCGCCTTCCTTTTAAGATAATATCTCGGAAAAAGTTTCTGATGTATCAAAACATGACCTAATATAATTAATGAAAGTTTCAGCAATGATTATCACCATTAAAATTACTTCTAATGTTAGATACATTTACCTGATACAAAAAAAAACTTAACCTAGCACTCTCTTAGCAGTCCCTCTGAGCAAATCACTTAATTTCAAATTCTTTGGAAATTTTTATTTTCATCAGATGGCTAATAATTATTTAAATTAAGCTTCGGCATGAAATAAAGTTTACATTCATTTCTCTGTAATAGAACGGCCTTATCTTCCCGTCTACCTCGCAACCTTTCCATAGCGTTTGCGAATCCATTTTGAATCGAGCAATGGATAAGAGTAAGGAGTCGGAGGAAAAAGTGTAGTTCCGGAAATAAATGATTGCAGATACGTAGCATGGCACTAACTGACGTTTTATGGGCGGAAACGGTCACTAATTCGATCCAGTCCGGGAGTTAAATAACCTTTTTTTCATAAATTAAGTTCCAGTTCATAAGTGGGAAATAGGTAATCCTGAATATAACAGATGTTCGCGATTTCAGTAAATTTCAACGGAAGTCAACTGGCATTAGAGGAGAGAGGGTGAAGTGAGGGTCGCAAGACATTCTCGAAAGGACACGTCGTCCGCTACATGGTATTTACTTCTTGACTGCGTACTTAAAATTATTGCCCACTACCAATCCTCTTCCCCCGTTCTCCGCCCAAGTCCCCGGTCATCCAGCCAGGCCATAACTTGGGACCTTCACGACACTTCGGCCATTCACGACTCGAGAGGCATTCCCTAGCATCCCCAAACGCTTTAATTTCCCCACACCACTACCTCCCCCTATTTTGTAGCCCTAAGTTTTTTTAGGTCGCAAAATTTCCGCACCACATTATTGCAACGCTTTCAAGATGTGTTGCCGTGAGTTTCTCGAGGAAAATGTACGATCGAATATACTCTGCTATGCAGATGCATTTTCATTAAATATGTTCTGTAGGGCACCGTTTGGGCATATTACTCTTTGGCTACGTTGGCCAGCTCCACAAAAATATAATCATTTGATGTTGGATTTAACGGAAATTGGCGCATGCAATAAAAATTAATCTTCTCTACTTGTACATATTGAACGAAAATTGAATTAATTCTATTACCTATAAATAAGATGCATTACACCACATTATACAACGCCATCAAGATATGTTCCCGTGAGTTTCTCAAGGAAAATGTAAGGGGGAATTTACTCTGCTATCCGTATGCTCTGAAAAAGTTTCTGCAGGACACCGTTTGGGAATATTAAATTAATATTTCATTGACTTAATCCGTAAAAATTAATCATTTCATCCTGGATTGCACAAGAATAAGCTTATACGATAACTGAAAATAAATATTCTCTGACTACACTAATTATTGACTGTGAACAAAATTGGAACTGAAATCGATTAATGACATGTAATATTGTTTATTTAACAATGCTTAATTTTTTTAAATTGATTTAAACGCTATATTAAAAAACTGACGAAATGTAAACATTTTGCTAATGGATATATTTCACAATTACTAAATGAGCGAAGAATAGGACGGCGGTGTATCAAACGAAGGTAAATATGTTTTGCAAGATATGCTAATAATAAAATGGTCGCAATATATAAAGAAAAGGGCCAGTTAAACTGCTAAGAGTTTCAGAAAATAAGTATCAGATACTACTGAACACGACAGAAAGGCAATCCCATCTGATATTGTTGCATAAATAGCGAAAAACTATTCCGAATAAAGTGATACCTACTACCAAGTAAATATGAATCTTATGAACTAATGTAGCCGGAAATTTCATTACTTTCACACAGCAATGCAGCCAGATATGGAAGCGATGCGTCTTTGACAAAAACTTAAAACCGACTCCCAACCCCATCCCTCCACGGCGATCCAGGTCAACCTTCACCTCTCATTTTGTTACATTGCGTGCCTCCCATTTTTTAACTTGCAAACCTCCCATTGAGTAACTTTGCATGACCCTTGACCTTTACCATACCTTCTTTCCTGGCTACCCCACCAGGGATTCCGACTTACAAGAAATATTGGGGGGGCCCAAACCGGGGATCTTGCCCCGGGAAATTTTATAAGTGGTGGGTTTTAAGTTTTTTTAAGCATTTTAGAAGAGTCAAATGATCAACATTAGAACCCTGATCACTCGAATCTCGATATCAGGATACTACGGGGAAAATCGACAGGCCCGACACATTTTTTCCTCACACCCATAACAAATTTTTGAGTGGGCTCGGGCCCCCTCAGGACCCATGGAGTCGGCGCCACTGTTCCATACCTTGGTCAGACTTCCACCGCTAATGACTCAGTGAATATAAGGTCACACTCCAAGGAGGTTGTAAATATACTGGAGGGGGCACCACTGGTTCCGAGCTTTGAGCGCATTATGCCAGGAATAGGGGTGCTTGGGTAGGATAGCCACGCTTACTTTGACCAAAACATTGATAATCCAATAAGAGTCAATGCTAACTATTTGGTGAAATATTTGGTCATGATCATTGTTATGCTAAAATGAACTGTCGCAAACGAACACAGAAAACATTTTTCTATCATTATGGGAAGGCTTAGTGAAAATTTGCCTCGAATATCTTTTCCCAAGGAAAAATTAGTGCCAATCACCACGGTTCCGCTGCACAATTAGCTTAGCCGAAAATAAAATTTTACAAGTGTAAAATATCCATTCCACTGCACTTCTACTGGTGATTAATAAGATTACAGACAATGGACTGCGGATCATAGCGGACCGGTAACAATAATAGTACGAAGGTATGTTCACGTCGATATATTATCACCACGATATGACTATGTGGACAGATAAATATACACAGTAGGTGATAGCCCGGTCAAATTAGCCCAAAAAATAGGGGTACCCTTGCATACATTGCCAACAAGCTGAAAATTTGCATAAACCTCAAGGATACCACTCTAATTAAATCCTGAAAAGTCCCCATAGATCCCGTGTCTGCAAAACATTTTATTCAAGGTCAAAGGTCACAAAAATGAGTGTTTTGCATTTTTTGGCCAAACGGTTAGTTTTGTGATAAAAACTGCTCAGACCAAACTTGTAGATCAGAAAATTACCTACAAAATTTTCGCTTCATTTTTTTCTCTAAGATTTACCGTTTTTTAGAAAAAGCCATTCGAATGTATGCGAGTTACGCGTCCAATAATGTTCGGAGAGCGCAACAATATAGTTATGCATATTAGGAAGAATACACCTCCAGCCTACATTCGAATGGCTTTTTCTCAGAAACGGTGGCTCAAAAATGGAAACAGCGTCCATACAGAAGCTCCACGAGAAACAGAATGGAAAGTCTCTACAAAAACGGAAAATGCCCGTGGCATAAAAATTCCACCCAAAAACTCTATGGGATGTATCGAGATGTGAGGAATGGTAATAATTCTGGCAGCGGATCTTTCATTGAGAAAGGAGTAGCTATTCTAGTGGGCCCTAGAGGGATACAGCTAAAATTCCACAGGTAAACCGGAAAAAAAGTTGGGTTGGAACACTCTACGATAAAGAAAAGGCCACCGTATCTTCCAATGTGCCCTACCCTACGCTAAACCCCTTTCGCGAAGCCCCTCTTCCCGGCTTCTCTTCCCTTATCCTCACAGACCATCTACCCCTCTCTTTTCTTCCAGCTTCCAGTTCGACCGCAGTCCCTTCGGCACCACGAGTAGGTATTGGGCGTGACCGGATCCAGAATCGATCGAAGAGCTGCGGGCGTCTTCATTCAACTGTTGCTCGCGCTCCAACCCCACCACCCCTGCCCCACAACGCCCTCCCAAGCCTCCCCTCCCACCTCCGATGATAGGATAGCCAGGGAGGGCTTTCATCGATAGTGACTGGGAAGTTCACGAGAGTGAAGTCACGCCGAATCTGTTCACACTTGCCAGGAATCGCTGAAAAGAGCGCCTCATTTCCTTGTGCGTCAAAGGAATATAGTGCCCATTTAAAAATTGAAGAGACTCGTATAGGGAAATTTATATTCAAGGAAAATATATTGTACAAAGACAACGCAAGCATTCATTTTTTCTAACTCACAGCTGCTTCTGGGAGACTTTAAATTTCAAGACTTCTCCTTTAAATGATGTGAATATTTTTTTACTCAATTATAACTATTGTGTCAGCTTCATATTTTACCATTAAATTTTACAGGACAAAAACAAACATGTAATCTAAATCTGTCCTAAATAGAGCTGAAAATGTATGCGTTTTTGATGTTTTTTTACAGGCAAGATTGGGTTAAAAGAGAGCATTTTTCATTTTATGCACAAAATATTTAAGTGAAAAAAGGTTTTCCCGGTTTTATTCAGAGTTTTATCTGCACTGGCCTGAGATGTCTTCCGTGGGCGAAGTGCTACTTTGCCAGATGGAATTTTTCTCAATTTTAAAACATTCAGTGATAATTATTCTTAGTTATGGCTTAGTTATTTCAGCATAGTTGAACTAACATCGTCCCAAATGAATCCTCAGTCTTTTCAATGATAAATTAATGAAATTTTATTCCAAACTCTGTAACTTTAATTATAAAGCTACGATTCTAATTAATGTATAATTATATTGATTTTACGGAACTAAAACGACCAACAAATTTATATTCCCCTCTGCGGAGTCGAAAAAGGCTCTTTTATCAATCTGAATGCAAAGGCATCAATCAAGATTGTGAAAAAAATTGACTACGGTTACCTATCAAAACATAAACAAAGATTTCTAAAAATAAATGGCACGTCTAAGTGTACATATCTTTTACTTGTATGTAGCCTTTTAAAATCCGACTAAGCAAATTATGCATGTTGGAATGTAATTAGGTGAAATATTTAAAGTTGAGATCCAGGAAAATATTTAAAAGGCCGTAAGACACATTCCCAGAAACTTTAAAGCTGTTACAATTAATGCATGTGACAAACATGTCTCAAAAATGAACGGTATGGTGGGAGTGACATGCCATTGCAACGGGATTTTTAAAATTACAAAGCTAACAACGCGAGTTCTGCTACAGTAGTTATAAATAACTTTATTCAACCTGCCCACTCAACATTTGGCGTGTGACAAATTATTTAACCTAACCCTCGCTCAATTTAATGACGTACTGCTCGATAAACTAATTCAGTGTATGAGGACGTAATGAGAGTAGGAGGGCGTAATTGCCAAAAGTATAAGGTGTCGAGTTCGATTAATCGCCATGTTTAGAATAACAGTCATCGGCATTATCGAGAATATAAAACTGATCCATTTACGTGGCGCAAACATTTCGATATCTGGCTCTCAGTAGATTCGATATCTTTCATTTCTGGAAAAGTTTTTCTTGCTTAAAAATTTGTTAATTGATTGTTATAAATTATTTTTCCGAAGAATATAAAGAAAACTTACGTGCGTTTTACCACAGTGAACGTCACTATCAGATGCAGTTCCTCAGTATCTGAAGATTACGGATGTCACGTCAAAACGCGCCGCGTTTTGAATTAGTTTTGCGGATTATTACTACCAATAAGTAGCAGCCACAATCTTGATTCCAATGGATACTTTTATAGGTCGGCAAAAATTAAAATTACTAACCTACCCAAACCTCTAGTATCCCTGCCAATGCAGCTAAGTTATTTTTATTCCTCCTATCAAAGCAGAACTCGAAATGAAACCAAACAAAGTATAAATATGTGATACGAATTCATTGATATTCAGCCACCATAGCATATGGGTTACATAGCATCAATGAATTTTTCATTCACTTTCACAGAATGAATTGACCTGAGGAATAAATTCATTTGTCACAGTGAAAAAATAAATACGTTCACTTTGCTTTTATGTGCTATAAATATTTATTTTTCTCATTGAATATTTACATTCACGTATGTAAGCTACTCCCCTGCACTGATTATCTAATCTAATTCTTCCCCAGTGTTCGTATCCGACTTTCCAAGAAAAAACTTTGATTGCCTAGGATATCTAGCAATAACTTTCTCATTTAAGTCTAAAAAATACTATACTACTAAACGTAGTTTCAAGGAGTGCCCTTCAAGTAATGAATTCACATTCACATCTCAAAAGCTGAGAAGAAATATGAAGTTGAAAACATTGTGTTTTTGTACAGCTCAATATATACTTAACTTACAGTCTTTCAAAAAACATGGAATTCCCCAATGTTCAAGATTTTGCCTAGGCCAATCCGTTTCCTTTTGCAAGAATAACTTACTACTGCAATAAAAATAATAATTCCATACAATTCCGTAAAATGCATGAAAAAGTGAGTGTGCAAATGATTCTACGAACATGCGCCCAACGTTTTACTCTTTTTCAGGTCTATTTCCCATCCCTAAAAAATAATCATCAATTTTCCGCAATAAATGCAGTGCTATCTCCCTGTAGGCAGGAGATACTAACCACCGAAACGTATACAAAATCTATATGAACACTGTTCTCACTTTGTTTTACCCCATCACCTTAGAATCACCAACTTAGTTGATAACAGCGTTTTCCTAATTTTAATTAGCTGATTAATTGTTAAAATTTTATTTCAAACCCTGTCACTCGTTAAAACTTTTTTAGATTATGTGGTCTGGGGATTCAAAACCCTCTGAATGTTTTAGAGATAGTTTTAGGTATCAACCCGTTCAAGCGAACCTCTCTAATATGCTACCAAGCACCAAACCCTACCATCCTCTCATCATCCCAACAAACTTTTTCCGGCTACGGTCTTGATAAACACTGTCATATTTATAATGTACCCATACCCAAAGTAATGATCTAACAGAAAAACATTAAAAAGTAAGCAGATGAAGTTGGCACGATATTTCTTCCGATCCAAAGTTGTAGGTAGCACATTGAGAAATAAAGTCGTAGCTGTAGCTGGGAAGACGAGAGAATGGGTATGTAAGGCAATGTGACACTAGAGTGGAGCGGCCTCAGTGGAGAGTTGTACGATTGAGATCACGTCGCGGCAGCCCTTAGCAAGGGCAAGAGGGTGGGCGATGCAGGAGGGAGGATAAACGCGAGATGAGATACGGGGTCAGAGAAACTGCAGGGGGGGGGGTTAAAAAAGAGTAAAGTCAGGCAGAATAGACACTTAGAACTTCTCGCTAGAACTTAGAGATATTATTCTACCCAAACAACCACACCTAGACCTTGGAAATATATGCAAATAATGGAAAATATCCTGAGATTAAATGCATCGGGAATCCGATAGTGAATTTGTAAACATTTTTAATATGTTTTTGTGATAAAAATCGAGATATATTATGCCATAAAAATCGTAGCCCTATAAAATATCATGATGATATATCCTCCGATAAACAAAAGGTATCACGATACATGATGAGATGTAGTCCCATATATCGTGATATTTTAACAGGCCTATTTATTTTGAGTGGTATTTGACAACGAATATCTAAAATATGGCGTTTAAGAAACAAAATCTAGTCATTTACAAGCCGTATCTCTATTCGTATATTTTAACATGTTGCATCGCCCGATAAAAACCTATAACTATCGTCCCATTTAAGCTATAATATCGCAAATTATAGATAAAATATTATCTTAATCTGGTATTACATTTTCAATATCGCACTAACCTAACCACGACACTTTTGACATCTTCATAAATTATCATGCGATACCACGATAAATCATGTGACATAATCCCATCTATCCCAAGTATCTTGGTACTTTGACACTAAAACTTTTTTTAGCGGGTTATAGATCGCAATATTTTATCGCATTTTATTTTTAAGTATCACCAAATGTAGAATTATATCTATTATCCCTAAATTAGTTATAAATATCGAAGATTATCAATATAAAAAATATTATCGTACTCCAATTTTGAATTTTCAACTGGCCTTGCCACACCCCTTTTTTGCGTCTCCATACACCAATGCGCAATCCACCCAGCGTTTCCTCAACCACGCGGCCCACTGCCTCCCTTTTTGCCCCGGGCTGACTTTTATCCAAACATTTAAATTCCATCCTTGTCGGAAGGATTACGAAGATAGAAGGGAGGAAGCGGGGGGAGGAGATACGGCAGTTTCGCCTCGGCTTATGTGACCGCAGTCACTAAATCCTGCACTAGCATCTGGCCGTAAAATGCAGGGATGGATGCGACGAGGGAGAAACTTGAAGAGCGAAAGAAAGGTTGGGTCGTGGGAGGGGACGAGAGGGGTTGGTCGTGGAGGCGCGGAGCCTTCTTGGGGCCTGCGAGAAATTTTTTAAGGGCTAGAGGATATTTTTCAAGAGGACCTATAGCGAGGGAGTGGCAGTGTATGGCCTGCTTGACGAGGGTATGGATAAAAAGGGCTTGTGGAGCGAAGCCCTGCCTCCCGAGAGGGTCCGAGAGGAAAGGGGGAAAAAATAGGTGAGGCCCATCTTGTACGGGTGGGGGAAAGAAGGAGGCTAGGATTTAAGGTTGTTGTTCACGGAGTTTAGGGGAAAGGGTATAAGGAAACGTTAAAGGGATGAATGAGGAGATAGGGTTGGGTTGGTGGAGCAGGACAATAAGGCGCGAGATCCAGATGGGAAAGCGGCGGAAACAAAAGAAGGTAGTTTTCCGTGACCCTTTCTTTTCCGGGAGAATAAGTGAAAAAGGTTGATGCCAGTGGGTGGAGGGCCTGGAGAGGGTTTAGCAGATTGGAGGTCAATGCGGCTTGCTCTCTTCCGTCAGAATCAGTTGAGTCCACGGGAGCAACACTTATTCTTGGTCTAGCCGCCATATGACAATTACTTATCATATCTTGATCAGAAAGTATTTTTGAGGCTTACTCTTAGAATATTAATGAATTGAACGTGAGGTGAATTAAAAAAAAATTATGTAGCCACATGACCTGTGTCAATGCATTTTGTATTTTTTTGGTTAAAGGCTTATTCTCAAGAATATGTCGTTAATATTGGGAAGATGCTACGTAAAGATAAAACGAAATGTATTGAAGTCTGTGGTGAAGTAAAATTAAGGTGTCAGAGGAAAATTTCCAGTAATTTTTTAGAATTTAATATGTTAAAAATTCCACCAGCTTATGCCTGAAACAACTTCTATGACCATTGTCAAATGAATGCTACAAAAAATGAATCTGCGTTTGTCAGCTCTATTACAATAAAACGAGTGAACGTGAGACGAAGTTTATACTCAACTCGTGGAAATTCCTTATATCTCATACAAATAAAATACTACATTTCTTTTCAAAATTTTTAAATAAAAAAAGTGGAATCCTGGTACTTCATTTTATCATGTTAGGAAAAATTTGCATAGGGTAGACTGGGTACGGTTGTGCCACGGTACGGTAGTGACAGTCGTCGTATTAGCAAAATTATCGGGAATTGCGGAGTATGCTAGGGGATAGAGGAGCAGCTTGCACCTCTGAATCTGTATCACACTATTGCGTCAGCCCCCGCACGCCATAAACGCTAGCAGATGCCCATTTTGGCTTGCAACAGTCAAAAGTATATATTTTTGTTCGATTACTTTTGATGCTTTTTGCTACATGAATATAGATAGAATTTGAGTATTTTTCCTCGATGTAAGATAGACATTACAAGTTGAATAGTAGCGATTACTTTGTTAGTAAGTTATTGTGTAACGACGTGGCGTTTGTTTTTTTGCGAAGAAATGTTTTGGGTGCGGTTGTACCATTTTTCCTGGGTAAGGTTGTGACACGGGTAAAAGTTGTTTGTTTTTTTGTTTTAGATGCCCAGGATTTGCGGGAGAAAGACTAAAAGAGGACAGTGTAGCATACAGCCCTATGGATACGGTTACAAAGAAGTGAAACTTTGTTCAATACAGAATTAAGGGCAATCAAATGAAAATTGTCAAAACCGTAGCCAGTCTCCCCTACATCAATTCAAAAGCTCATGTACAAGCACTACAAGGTCATGTGTCATGAAAAAATGTTCCTTGGTACAATGCACACGTAAATCGAATGATATCAAGAAATCCTTAAAACAGAGCATGGATCCACGGAATAACAAATTATAATAATTATTTTTATCACTTTGGGTGCATGAAAGTATGCGCGAAATTATAATAGAAAATAATTTTAAAAGTTTGAATACATAAACATTATTGAAAACTAACCTTAGCGTTGTCAACTCTGGCTGAAAGTGATATTCATGAATTTCTAATACGAGAGAGAAAGGTATTTCGATGATTCTAAATTCTAAATTCATTGCTATAACGGTATTTGAAAAACAAAAACGTGCTGAACTAGAAGCTCGCAAGAAAATAATCGAAGTGGCCATGGGTGCCAGTAGGAAATTATCTTGCGGGATGCTATCAATGCCACTCCAGGGGCGTTATGCCACCAGATGTGACGGTTTCGTTTTTTTAGCATTAAAACGATGGTATTTGTGCTGAAAATGTGCCAAGGGGTGTAATTGCACACCCCTTCAGGTGTAAATGGACTTAGAAATACAAGACGTAGGAGAAAAAAAGGAGTACTGCGTGGACAAAATGATGGACTACGACAGTGAAATTACGCAAACAATTTCCACGGAGTATGCTGATAAATTTTATGCGTCATTGCTGAATCCTCAAGATACAAGAAACGAAAGAGGAAACGGAGAGTAAGGGTCTAGAACTAAAAAATTTGTACTTGAAATGGAATTTGAAAAGGAGATTAGAAAGAATAGAAAAATAAAGGAAAGAGTTCCTATCAATCATTGCATAAAATTTGAAGAATAATCCAGATAGCATTAAAAAATTACTAATATAAAATACAAAGATTCCATTTATCTCGCCCATCTTAATATAACCCTTCTGTTCTATGATTTTGTAGGAAACTATATGAAATTTCTGGAATACCTTACAGACTTATTAGGTGCTAAATCAAATATACTATTAAAGAAGTAACTATATACAGAGATACTTACTTAGGGAAGATCTTCATAGAAAATCACGCGGGAATTATAATATGGGTTGAATGTGGAGAACTTAAAGAAAATACTTGAGGACAGAGCGAAAAATCTATACAAATTATGGGAAAGATGTAGTAACAGCTAGAATACAGAATGAGGAAATAATAATTTATAACAAATACAGCACGTGCAAGCTACGTGGCAGACATACGTTTTGTTTAATGCATAGTAATGTTAGCAGTGAAACGTTTTTCAATAATAAATACAAGATAGGTGATAAATACTATTGCGGATATCAAGAAAAGTGAAAATAGAAAAAATATTTTAAGATATCGAAGGTGAGAAAACATCCTGTAAGGCCGAGGTTTTAAAAATCTACAAGGTTCTAATAATTTCCACGCTAGACCAATTCAAAAACTTAAGCATCCATTAAAAATAAATCAGATTACTTCATTTCTTTTTTTGTCGACGGCTAGGTCATTTTGCACTACTACGGTGTCATTTAATGACAAAACTTATGTATAAAGTGATCCAATGCATATTACAGTAGTAGTAGTAGTAGTAGAGATGCGTTTTTAGGTGTGCGTCGACAGCAGGGTCATTTGCCCTACTTCATTTCATTGGGCATTATTAATTCTCCCAAGGGTATTGAGAATATATATTTAATCTTCTCCCTCGTTCAGCTTTGACAATACAATATTTCCACTCGGTTTCCTGAGATGGCGCAGATAAAGATTTTGGAACGCTCACCACTCCAAGACGAGCAAAGGAAGTGCACCGGATCCAAAAAAATAAAACGGCAAAAAAGAAAATATAACGGTGGAGCCGAAATGAATACCGCCCAAGATTGGAGTGCCCATATATTTCCCCAATCTCGAAAAACCAACCCCGAGGGATGTATGGGTGGGTTGGGGAGGTCACTATGAATTGAGGAATTTGGCACCGTTCGTTCCGGCGAACCTTAAAGAATGGGAGACGCATCCTATAGCGGAGAGAGAATGGGACGCGGGAGGCAGGCAATTGTAATCGATGAAAACGCTATGCATCCCGTGCGGATGCAGCAACTCGTCTCCGAGGAATGACTTCGCGGTGCAATTTGGTGATGAAATACGGAATTTTAGTGCAAACTCAAAGTGCTTCAAGAATTTCCAGATTTCCCCAGGGCACGTAGGAATGCGTCGGAGAAATATTACAGTTTTATTGACTTTTCATGAGGAGGATATCACGCAAATATCCAATAAGAACATTACACATGGACTATTCCACGGGCTACACTGAAATGGGGGATTGGGGAGATGTAAGCAAAATCATCTCGCACGACGATGCAACTCACGAGAAAAAAGTTTTTTAAAAACATTCGAGCGTCTAGCATGCGAGATTATTGAGGAAAATGTCTAGTTTGCAAGAATATTTAGGTTTTCTGATTCAACTTTTATCCAACTTTCAATGCCAATGCTCGGAATGATGAAGCAGGTAATGGAAATGTAACCCGATATCAATGTAAGAATCCGATAAATTATTTGCAGGGAAACTTACCGTGCTAGGTAGGTACAGGAATAAGTACTATGCCACAATACTCACCTGGAAAGAAAAAAGGAAATATAATATAGCAGATGACTCCCGGTGACGAAGGGAGAATTAATTAGAAATATACCAATTCTTCAAATGCATATTAATTAAAACTTATTGCACATGAAGAACATATATAAAGCTTCAAATTTATTTACTTAACGATGTCTTGAGAAAATATGTGTTCTACAATGAAAGTTTATCTTAAAATTTTTCATGCATACATCTCCCTGTTATATAGTACCTTAAGCTTGTTATGTATAAATTATTACAAAATTTCAAACAGTTTATCTTGGAGTACGAAGAAATATTCAAGAACAACGGCATGGACAAGGCTTTTAGTATGGATCCATGAAGGTTATCCACCTGAAAGTACGAGATCGTAGCAATAAATACAGCAATTAGGAATAATGTTTCACCGATATACATGTAATTTAAGTCAATACCTTCAACTATTTTGTGTTGAGTACTGCGTAAATTCCTTCCGGAGAATGCTTAAAAATTTCATAAAAAATCCATTTAACAGTAATTATTACTCACGCTGAATGCAAATTTCAATAAAAATTACATAAGATCTAAGTTTTTACTCACTATTAGGATAAATTTTACCAGATATGCATTTAAAGTAAATTGATCATATTTAATAACAGGCAAAACCTTGCACGAAATGAGAGATGGCAAGGTCTATTTAGACCTTCCGAAAAGATAGGGAATCCACATGCCTCATTTACCAACATATTAAGTGGGGAAATCCCAACCAAAAATAGTCAACGACTGCAAAAGTAACAAGGCCTCAAAACTTGATGCTGATATATCTTCTGTTGGCGTACTTGGGCCATGTGGGTATATTGAACATTAACCATATCCTTATATAATGTAACTTGAGAAGAAAATCCTTACTACGATCCTATGCTCATATTTCATCCTTTCAATAGAAAATTGCGACCTCACGGCAAGAGGGACAAATTCATATCTGGAGTGAATGAACTTAATTCCATCCTTGTACATTCGAAGCACTCATCGCAGAGATTTTAATGCTCGCCAAAAAATTATGCAGTGACAATTAGGGAGTGGAGATGATACAGAGAAAGTCATTAATATGGAAAGTGGATTGAAGCGACACTGGGTCACGAATTTTAAACGCTCCACTTCGATTTTAACTGAGCCGCACCGGAGAGCAGGATAACGAGAAAGAACAAAGATGAAAGGAATCATCTTTTTTCCGTCCGCAAACAATGAATGGAGAAGTTAAGCCGAAAAGCGCTTATGGAATTGAATTCTTGGATGATGAGAATGGGGAATATTAGACGGTGAAAAAAGGAAAGAGAAAGGACTCCTTCGATTATTATTAATTTTTTAAAATTTCTAATTTTTTTGGAGCGGCTGGAACTATGTCACAGGAAATTAAGATTACCAACCCAGCTACTTACTTACGGCAACCTCTTTCCTTTTTCCCATCCTCGAAAGACTTCGAGGACTTAAAGCTTCCACTTGTTCTCCCTCTCCTCTTTCTTACTCTTACTCTTATTGGAAATATATATAATTATGCACCATTTCTTTTCCTACATCTCCCAAATACAATTCTGTGAAATTCTTAGTCCTAATTTCATGAAAAAGAAAGAAAAATGTATCTTTGAAATATATGACACTCCAGATCTCCCCAAGTACATGAGTGCCTTTTTGAACTTTTTTTAAATTAATTAATTTTTTTCATCTCATCCGTGGAGCAGGTTCGGGAGAAATCAGTCCGAGTTAATAACTCCTGAAGATTTGATTGGAGTGAGGAGGGATGAAGCCTCGGAGGTCATTAAGGAAATAGGATAGTGGAGTTAATCAAAGGCAAGTGCATTAAGGGTGGGAGATTGGAAGAGGAGTGGTGAATGGAGAGGCTGGAGGGGACGGGAAATGAATTATGTAAGCGCCAAACAGGAAGACAGAAAAGAGAGAGGATATAGGAGAGATGAATGAAATGAAAGAGGACGTCGACTTTTAAAAATATCTCTTTAAGCGAATAAAGGGAACACATAAAAGTTGCAATTCGGAAAACAAAGAGCTCGCCCACAGAATAAAAATAAGCTTGATAAAATATTCCCTTTGGTATGAAACGCACTGCAAATGGATGACAGTTAATCTCATATCCAAGTAACTTGAGGCATGTATCATTAAAGTTAGAGATGCTCAGACCAGAGCTCGCAAATAATAAATTCTAGCTGAAAAAATATTTTGCAACATAAAATATTGTTACCTTAAGGCCGCATGAAATCTCTCATTATTATGTCAAGGAACCATTGTTATTGGAGAATTCGTCGTAGCTTTTGACGGCAGGCATTCTCGGTCGGAGGACGAATGTTCGTAACCAAAATGCAACCAAATTTCATACTTTTACGAACGCGGAAGGTGAATTTGAAAGAGAGTTAGCATGTGCTTGGATATTAACATAGATATCCTCGAATTTACAACTAACCAATTCGATGATTTAATCTCATTTATCTATGATGGCTATTTTATCAAAAATAATAAAGCAATTGTATCGCTTTTTTAAATTAGAGAAGAGAACGCCATGGGTCTTTATTCGCCACGCCACGCCTTTTATTTCTCTTCAAGAAACCAGTATTAGAAAGTTAGCTAACACTATGATATACATACATAAGTAGATATGGAAGTAAAGTGGATGTATCACTCCAACACAATTAGTTCAGCCCTACCCTCTAACTAGTGTCTACCAATTTCCTGATGTATTTCTTGCTGAAATCTATCACTATCATCTTGAATTTTTCAGAATAAGAAGACAATTAGACCCTTCACAGTAATAACAGTATCTCAGTTAGGAAAAACTTGCATAATTTGTTTATCTTCTCTCATTTGAGAGAAAGGTGAAAGGCAATAATGGACTGCTTCACTCAAAGATATTCAAGATGATAGGGCATGAGTAATTTATTTTAAAGCTTCAAGAAGCCACAACCAGTGGAGAACAAAAAACCAACCCTGAGGCTGCGCACGGCGGTACATGTCATATACTTTTAACCAGCCACGTGAATGTCGATCAGATTCACGTTGATTGCCGTATGAAAAATCTACTTGACTAAACACCATGTAATTCGGTTATCTTACGATGGATATTGAGATAAATGTGCACTGTGGACTGCACAGTGTCACGGAAGGCTAAAGATCTGTGGATCATTTCTCAAGATTTTTATCCCTAGGGAATTCAATTAGATGGCGTGTGTGATAAACGAGTTATACGTCCAGAAAGTAGAGAAAAAAGCTGCACAAGGGGGAGTGAAGCGCACCCCGGATACCTCGTTTCCATTACTATCGTCAGAACGATCATAGAAATCATGCACGTATTCACACTACGATGATAACAACTCAGCCTCACGCCTCCTAAGAAGAAGACGGCTCACCTTAACCAGGCAAGTTATGGTGTACGACATTCTGATGATGATATTCGTTCCGACCACACTTATGTGGTGGGGATGACGGAAAAAAGGAAGGCCCTAATTAAGTTTAATAAAGCACGTGATTAAGGGCTTAAAATAAAAAAATAAGAAAAAATATGGAAATGTTAGCCGACAGGAAAGACCAGCGTCACATCAGTCTTTGGATTGTTGGCATGCCATGGCGATTTTCATTAAGGGACCACACTGGAAAAATGATTCTTCGGTGGCTCGTTACCTCAAGCAGCTTATTCGACGTAATTTCTCGTATCTCCCTTCACTTTTACCACCAGCACCTTTATTTAACAGCGCTGCGGCTTCGTAAAGTGACGGCGTCCTGAGCAACGCATGATGACAGGCCCGACATGCATACACAGCACGATTTTACCTTACGATTGTATGGATTATCAAACGATGAGGACAATATAGTAACTGGGAAAGAGATTGGAAAAGGAAAAAGCTGAAGGCGGCCGTGGCATTATTGCGCCAGCGAATGAGGAAAAAAGGAAGAACTAGACAGCGAGAGGGAATTCGAGAATGAATTAAAGGGGAAATGAGGGAGAGGTGGGGGGGGGGAGTCGCCGGGGAGGAATGTGATGCGAGGTGCGAAAGTAAGGGTGTGTCCGGGGAGGAACTGGGATTGGGAAGGAGGGTACAACGGATTTTCTCAGGAGCTCGAAAAATTTTCCCCAGAACTTTCTTTAATAAGGGAAAAATTTTAATATGAAAATTTGATCCGCTATTTTTTTATCCATAGTGCCTGCGAATATCGACCCTAATGCGGAGAACTCCGGCCAACGAATATTTCACTCAAATATCATTGATAAGAGATGATTTCAGTTCAATCTGTGCCTTTCTCTGATCGCAATTGACCGATCTACACGCCACTACAATATAATTCATTGTTGTAGTGGAACGCAGTAGACTATAATAAGGTTTCGAGGGCACCCTCATCTCCAATAAAGCAGCGTCAATGCAGGAACTTGTCAGTCATTTTTGTCATTACCTTGAATTCAGAGATTGTGTTATAGGATAGAGCATTGGCTGAACAGAATGGGATAATATTGCACGTCCATTTTGAAGGTTAATAGTAACGTATCACAGCGATTAAATTCAATGTAAATATCACTTGACACTCTTTTTTTTATTTTTATTCTCAATCCAATTTAACATCCACTTCAAAATGGCTCTCTCCTTAACAATCCATTATTCATCTTTTATCACCATAGCATCGTCTCAAACAAAAAAATAAAAGAAATCAAAATGAAAACAAACATGCTCACAAATAAACAAAACAAACAACAAATGAACTTAAAAACAGAAATTGAACTAAACATATACAAAAGGGATATTGGTCATAAAGACACATGCATCAATAGTTGAAAATTTGGAAGAATACACTGTAGAAGTAATGTAAGAATGCCCAAATACTATTTCTGTAGCATATAGGAAGATATAAATATTGTTGGTGCCATAGGTGGCACAAAAAATTAAAGAATTTTGATAAACAAACACCCCAAACAAACATTATGGAATTATACACCACAAATAATTCTGAATTCCAAGGAAGGGCTGCAATAAAAGACTTGGAAATCAGTGGAAGCCAAGATACCGGGAATCGGTAGAAAACCTACAGAAATTTATAGCGTATAAGACCAACAAGGTACGTAGCAAATTACGATGTGCAATAGGAAAATAGGCAAAATTGAAAATGAAGTTAATTTAGTTTTTAATTATGAGGTTAATTGAAGAGAAAATTAATTATTCAAACAATACATTTAGGAATGCATAGAAATGAAACCGGCAACTGATGGTAAAAGTAAGTCGATGTAACTTAGGCTTTCCATTCCCTACCTAAACCACCCTAATCCGGGTAGGTCATTCTCCCATAATCGTACAAAATTATGTCCATGGACAGCCATTAAAAAAACTGTTTAATCAAAATTAAACTAGCATACTATTTTATGCACTCTTTTACTACCTTTAGTGACAAATAAGCAAAGAAAAAAATATATTTCCCAAATTTAATACCCACAGACATTGGTCATGCCCGCGGAGAGTTCCACATAGATTTTCGGAGTGATATTTATTGTATTAACAATATTTACTAAATAATTTAGAATAAAATCTATAATTATACAAGTTACAACAAAATAAACATTCCAAAATAGTCTTTTTGGGTTGTTTTTATTTCATATTATAAAATAAAAAAACGTTGGTCCCGCCCATGAGAGTAATGTCTGTGGACACACAGGGAAGAGGGGGAATTAATCATAGGAAATGGTGGCAGCCCTGAAGTACTAGTAGGTAGAGATGGAGATTGTCTACTATATTGCGTTGTTTGAGTTTACACTTGGTTTAGTGAATGTTTAAACGCTGGAAGAAAAAGTTTTGTTCAGTTTTTTTAAAGAGCCAAGATCATTAGTCATGTCCGCGGACAAGTGAAAATTAGTAACATTAAAATATCGCCATATCCGTGGACATTATGCACGTGGACATTATATCCGTGGACATCATCTCCGAGGACCTCATGTTCGTGGACGTCATGTCCTTGGACATCACGTTCTTGAACTCTGCATTCCATGGACACGAGAGATGCTAATGTGCATGATGATGCACTATGACCAGTTGAAGTGATGTCCAATGACGAGTAAAACAAATTTTTTCTCGTGAGTAAACACGATATTCCTCAGAAAAGTTTCTCGTGTTTTCCACCGGTTGATGTCGTCCGTGTCTCTGTCTCCCGACGCGTCGACGTCGCGACGTTTCGATCCGCGACTTGCTGATCATCCTCAGGGGATCTTCCGAATGAAGATCCCCTGAATCGGAATTCGGAAGATCCCCTGAGGATCAGCAAGTCGCGGATCGAAACGTCGGGAGACAGAGACATGGACGATATCAACCGGTGGAAAACCCGAGAAACTTTTCTGCAACTGATACGCCGGGAAAACCTAAGATCATACATGATATTCCTCGTCTGTTGTGTTCGCGGACATATATCATGTCCGTAGACAGCACAAAAGTAAAAATTAAAAAAAAACAGTGGATAATTAATACTAACGATCTCTTCTTCTTACGTCAGTAGATTGTGTTATTGACAAACAGTAATTACACAACTTTGGTTCTCATGAAAGCAGAAATTATTATTTTTTTAAAATTTGCCGGTAGAAAATATACGCTTTCTTTAGATTGACCTGGGTACGTCTTCCTTAATGAGACACTTTTTACTTGCAACTCTTGGGTTAATCCTCCTCACTTGAAAGCAAATTCCCCTATGAAAAAATCGTATAAACCTGTTTCAAATTTTTACACATTCTTATACATTACCATGGCAATGTATAAGAATGTATAAAAATTTGAAACAGGTCTATACAATTTTTTCATAGGGGTTTAGCCGCTACGGAATAGTTGTCTTTAAATAAATAAGTTGAGTGCCTCTTCTTAACCTGATACTGCTACCAATAGCTGAAGGGATTAATGACAAATTGTCTCCTAACACTTTGTTAAGTGAATGTGATCGACTGTCGATAAGTTCACTTTGTGGAAATTCATATTAATAAGAAACAGACAGGCCTTTTTCACATTAATCCATTATTATTATGAAAAAATACTACGGCCATTTGTTTCTTATTAAAGGTAATGTGCTTTTGAATATCATTTTCAGATCAATTAACTTTTAGGTGCGTTCTCCGGAAAATATCGGAAAGTAAAATATTTTCCTTTCACGAGTGAGTAACAGTAAATGTCATCTAGAATCCATTCTAACCCCTTCAATATCACCTGGATTGTATTAAACACCCGTTTAAATTTTATTGTAATGACAACACTTTCCAATTTTTTTGGTTTTAGTAGCAATCAAGTAACAACGGAGACAGGGAAACTTTCCTAAAGGGAAAGAGTTCATAGATAGCCTCTAAAGCCACACATACTGTTCTCAGATATAACCTTCCGATGTACAGAAAACAGGAAGATAAGAGCAAGCACGAGAAAATAAAGGTTCTTGGTTGGCTTTCGATTCCTCCCACACAGCCTCCGCATCATTTCCGAAAGAGAACCATCAAACACAAAAGGGTCCCTTTTTTCGCACTAGAGTGCGTGAGGCCAAGCTGACTTGAGCTCCGACTACACGAGAAATGAGCCCACAACTCACTCGCTGCGGCTTGGAAGAGGGTATAATGACAATAAGGGAATAATGGGGAAGGAGTTAGATGGGTTGAAGTTGAGGAAAGGTGGAGCACAAAAGGATTTGCGAAGAGGGATTGTGGATTGAAGGAAAAGGCAGAGACGAGGAGGAATCGAGAATAATTGAATGATAGAACGAGCTTTTGTCGAACGAATGGGGTAACTTTACGGTCTGTCTAATGAACTAAATCAGGATAACTCCAAGGGGCCACTTCTTGCTAATTTTATACTGCCACAAATCGATGTCTCCTACTTAGCAATGGATTTATATGCCGGAGGTGGAATGGTAAAATCAGGCGTTTAATGCAGAATGTAGATAAATACATAAAATATGATACATTTATGTAGGTATTTCTGGTAGTTATTGGTGAAATTACAATATAGTAGAATAAGTTATACCTGGAAAAAGCTATGTAATAAATGAAATATCGAATAACCAATCAGGTAAAGAAGTTGTACCAGGAGGATGTTGAAAATAAATTACCCAATCCTATAAAAACTATTGCTCAACTTGTATGCATACTTTTTTATAGACTAATTTATCAATTCGTTAAACATCTGGTAAATTACCTCCATGCACCTTTATTGTATTGATTGCCATAGATTATCACTACTAATGAGTTTGGCCTGCTTAAACTCATTTTAGGATATTTTTTCGGGTTAATCAACGTCATTTCATGTAATACGTAGCCATTAAGTACATACATCGGGCTATGGAATTTAGATCAACAAAACTTCATTGCAATGGATCAATTTCAAAATGCAGCGTAGCGTATCAACATCACGCTGCTTCGCTTCAGCATTTCTCATCCCCAACAGGATGTGACGTAAGGTGGAGGTACAACATAGGGTTACACATAGGGAGTAGAGCAGGGGCGTGAAAGGGTTCGACAGAGACCCCTTCCTGAGCGGAGGAAGAAAAGACCCTGAACCCCCCACAGGGTTACTAGTGCGTCGGTTGAATTAAGGGACGTTCCCTTCGGAGTGAGACCGGGTCGAAGCGGAGAGGCGATGGATGCCCGGTAGGGGTGCAGCGGACAAGTCGGAAACGGAGCAGAAAATTACTCTCCCGGTGGCTGTTTGTCCGAGCGACACGCTAGCAGGGCGGCACCTTCCCGCCCCTTCCTGCCGCGACACACACACACACATACACGCTCTTGGACCATTTTCTTTTGGGGCGACAAGTCAGCACCCTTACAAGGGATATCGTACCGGCCCACCGACCCAAACATGAGCAAGGTCAAGAAACCCATGTGGGTATCTCAGAATGCTGCCAGGAGAGACAGGATGGGAATCCGCACTAAATAATAAGGTCAAATCCGAAATCGGATTTAATTTTCAAAATTTCGATTGTTGGTTATGAAAAACATAAGAAAAAGAAATCTTCCTCATCCAGCTACTCTCTTCATTTGAATATTTTAAGTTTAAAATTTTTTAAATTTATTTCGGTGGCCATCTTTTTAACTTATCTCCATATTTAATTTTAAATGCTGTAAAAACATCAAGATACACTTTCAATCAAAATAAGAGTATTAGAATATCCCATTTTTATCTGGTAATAAGTTATCCTGAGAATTTCAGCTTGATAATTTATCAGAGAGTGGGTTAAAATTGAATTGTAATATTTGACACGATCAAGATGACATGCAACAAATCGCGTGAATGAAAACGCATTAAGAGGGCCTGAGCTAGGAGAGACAGGATAGGAATCAGCATTGAATATTATTATAATATTTCATTAGAGTTCCGGTTCATTATCTCATTCATGGAGAGCTGGTCATTCTGGGAAGGAATTGCTCACAAGTCAACAATAGAAAAAGCAACGTCGATGGAAGGATAAGAGGATTACCTGAGAAAAGGTCGGATCTCGTGGCGTCATAAAAATAACTGCCAAATGGCTGAGCCCGTCGCGAATACCTCGTTAACTATATGGCGGATTGAAAACCGAAAAAATATCGATTTATTTATTTTTCTAACTCTCTTGTAATGTATAGAAAAGAAAATTGGTGAAGAATTTGAAATTGAAAAAGAAATTGGCATTGCGGTAGAACTCAAATCACTTGAATCATCTTTTTTGCTTTTTTGTCTCGTCTAGTATTATAAAACGCATCAACTTTTAAAGGGTCCTCAAATGACTAAGTATATCCTATCTAAATCAGCCATTGCAAAAACAAAAAGTAGTGCCTGCAGAAGGGAAAACTAACTTAGCTTGTTCTAAGAAAATCCAAGTTTGATTGTGAAATGAGAAGTCCTTAAGCTAGAGTTAACCGCAAAAATGCAGGTCACCGGGTTCAAAGCAAAATGTTGGTGACAGTTAACCGAAAATTTTCTGCTGCCGAAGGCGTACAGTAAATAAAGTCACCCAATTTATAACATTTAAGGATATAACACCTCATTGCATTCACATAAATCACAAGGACCTTTCAAATTCACCTTAAACCCTGATATGCCATTTACCATACCAAACAATATGAAATTACAAATATGACTTCTTTATTTCCTCACCATTTGCTCGATAACAATTGTTTTTACAGTATGTTCTCGGTGTAATAGTTTGAACTAATCTGTGTAACTCCTTTCACGAATGATACTGAATGAAATTAATTCATTTTAGTCTAAGGTGTTCGACTCTGTCCTTCTACAGATTATATGTATGAATAATTGCAAATATTTGTCAAGAAAGAATAGAGTTCTGGCTGCTTAACTAAATAATTATTTGAAATTAGAGGTGGAGAGGTATAACTAAGAAATATTCAATGGAAGCTTACCATGCTAACGGATACACTGATCTAAAAAGAGTTACACCAAAGTTTTAAGCATAGCGGAACTAACCACGTTGATAACATTTACCGGGGTCTCTCGCAATGCACAAATCGTGCGAAAAATCCACAGAGAAAAAAATCATTCACCTTGACCAGGATTTGAACCCGTATCCCCCGATATCTGGTCAGGTTCTATAGCCAGTTAAGCCACCGAGTCGTCTCTCATCTCTGAGGATATTTGTGAACACTACCGTACAGTTATACCTCGGTTACACCAAAGAGACAGGATGGTAAACAATCCGTGGAGCACCTTATACCATAGCTGACTGAATCTACTTGAGATATAACAATTGCATACGAAATGTTATTGAGAGAATTCACAAATAAAAACTCCAAGCAAGGCCAAGAAGCAAACACTCAGGCCAAAGGTAGATAGAAAATCAATCATTGAACAGTGAAAGAACTAGCATGAGATACTAAAATTTGAACGACTCGATTAAAAATAATTTAAGATCAAAATATCGAGCAAGAATAAAAGAGCAGCTCCATTATTAGCTAAAAAATTTTAAACACTAAAAGCAGAAGTCTAGAACAGATAACTTCCGATCCATACTCCGCGATCCCAGAAAGAAACGTTACGAAAGGTTTTCAAGCCACTCAGACATTCAAATCGAGGATCCAGACCTCTGACCTCCACAAACCCTCGAGTCCCCTAAAACCATCGGCAAAAAAACCGGTCACACAGCGAAAATCCCAACCCTTTCTCTCATCCGAGACCGCACCCATCCCCTTTCCAGGGTTCCCAGGATTCGATGAGCCAATTCCCTTCCCCTCTTCACCCGCCTTCCCACGCCTATGCCTTCCGGGGTTGTAAATCAACCCCATCTCCGCCCCGTTTCCAAGGGAGCTGCCCCAAAACTTCCCATCACCTCCTCCTCTTCCACCTCTTTCGTCCTCTTCGACTCTATTCTCCACAGCTCCTCCAGGACAGAACCTCGTAGGTTTTCACGCATGGTTTCATAACGTGCGGTCGTGTCGAGTGCATTAGCATACCTATAGCACCTATATATTCCACCAAAAGAAAGGCCTGCTTACAGCGGGAAACTTGAATATAGAAGTAAAGAAACAATTTATAAGAACCTACATTTGGAGTATGCTCCTATACGGAAGTGAGGCATAGACAATGACCGAAGCGGAGAAAGCAAGGATAGAGGCCTTCGAAATGTGGTGCTACAGAAGAATGATGAAGATCAAATGGATCAACCGAGTTAGTAACGAAGAAGTTCTAAGAAGAGTAGGAGAGAGGAGAAGCCTCATGAAAACCTTAACAAGAAGACGGAACAACCTTATAGGCCACATCTTGAGACATGATGGCCTGATGAAGACAACCGTCGAGGGACAAGTGGAAGGCAAAAACGGAAGAGGAAGACCTCGAACAAAATATATGGAACAAGTAAAGAAGGATGTGAAAGAGAAGAAATACGTAGGTGTGAAAAGATTAGCAGATAGGAGAACTGAGTGGAGAGCTGCGTCAAACCAATCCTAGGATTGTTGACCAGTGATGATGAGCACCTATGGCCTCACAAAAGGTACATATTTCAATTACTTTATTCATTAATTGCCATTCCACCGAAAACAGCTCACATTGTCCATTTACCTCCGGATTTTCAACAATATAGCATTTACAGCACGTGCAACCATGCCCAAGGTAGGGGCGATCTACCCAGGCGGGAATCGAACCCGTGACCTCTTGTTTGGCAAGCGAGGACTTTACCCCATCGCCACCGAGGCCAGTATGTAGGGATATGGGGATTTATTACGGTTCTTTCGTCGCCAAGGGTTAACCACAGCTGCAGCAAATAAATTCCATCGTGTCAGGCGAAACATAATGGAACTCCTTCATGATGCATCAGAAAGGAAATTGTGGAACCTGCCTTTGTCTTTCTTTTCTGATGCACCAAATAAATTACGAACTACCGGTAAATAATTTTATAAAAATATAATTGATCAATAATTATTCAATATTTTTTCCCACAGATCTCGCAAATTTTAACTTGCATATTATAAATATCATTCCTGAAAATTAACTCTTAATGAAAGTTAACAAACCTTTTGAAAACTTAAATAAGAAAATATGCATGAACATATGTATATGTAGTAAACTGGATCTAAAAATGGAAAATTAATTAATTATAATACGCATGTATTTCAATCTGCCACGGATATTACCAGGTGTTATCATCGCATTCCGTAGCTAATTGTAATAAAAGTAATGGTTAGTAGTTTCCCTCTTTCGAAAGAAATCAAACGCTGATATCCTTGCTGATAAATCTAAATACTATTTAAGGCAAGTTTCGTTAAATTCTCGCTATCAGGCATATAACGGACCACTGTGGAGCGTGAATCGGATCTAGCCAAGCGTAAACTCTAGCCAGGGGATATTAAATATTTCGCGTTCCACCAACGGCTGCTCTGGGGAGAGATTAAGGCAGAAACTGAAACAGCCATTGAAATTCAGGAATGTAATTAATATCCACCCTAACTCGGAAGGCAAATAGAAATCTGTGATCTAAATGAAAACTAGTCCCTTTAACACACATAAAAGCGATAAAAATTCATTGCGCAAAATGAACGAAATTCAGCAGTACAAGTATCAAAACTTAGCCATCATAAAATGAAATGGATCCTTCTTGATCTATTTTAAATGGAAGTATTTAACACCCTTCGTCTAATTAAAATTCATAGCACAGCTCGACCAAAAATTTTTGTTTTGCCCCCCCCCTTAATATAAAAAAGTTTTCCATGGTTACTATTGAAATCAGATTGGATAAAAAAATGTCAGCCACTGCTCAAGGGGAAAATGGCATAAGTTCTTTAAAAAGAGATAGCCATAAACTCACTATCTGATAGAGGTGAATGACTGGAATGAATTATTTTCGAGTTTCCAGCCGGGTTATGGTCGGCATATTGATGAATCATTAGTCCTGAAGATGTCAGGAAAGTCTCCTAATGAAACGTCAGCCTATTACGTGCAGATCCTAATCCGGTTGGAAACCCGATTAGAATTCATTCGGCCCACTATCTGTTTTCAGGAGCATTTCCCACGGAAAAAAATACTTTAAAACATAAAGCATTTATCACGAATAAAATCGTTGCTCGCACTGACCTCAAAGTTACTCAATACAACATTACATTTGTTGAGTCTTATCACTGGCCATCTAGAGTGGTTGTACGAGCCCCTATTTATAAATTTATTCTTTTTAAAAATAACACTTCAATCTCTAGGAAGCAATGCTTATGAAAGCAGCCTTGATTGACCATTGCACCAATTTAATGAATGGATGAAAGCGATACTCATGAAAATTATAAACGTTAAACATAGTAAATGAAACATTTTATTTTTCTCACAGCTTAATAAGTACTCCAATTAATTCCTACGACTTGGCACCATTTTCAAAGGAGGGGGAATCAAATGACTTATATAATTGATCAAGTCGGTGGGTTTCTTTCTCTCAAAAATAACTTTCAGTGGTTGAAATCGATCAAGGTACTTATACAGCTGTGTGGAAAGTACAAAGTTATATTCATCTACGAAGAAAAGAGAATATTTTTTCTGGGGCAAATAAATCCGAACGCATTGCGAAATGAGACCCTCCTGAGGTTTCGGACGGGAAGAATGGCCCATGGAGAGGGCGCAAGATTGAAAAGTTCCGGGGCTTAACTATATTATGACAACGTTCTTCCACGATGAAAGTGTGGGCTGAAATATCGTCCGCGAGCTCCACCGCCTTCGCAGGGAAGAGAAACGGGTTATCGACGCGGTGAGGTATCCCGCGCGCCTTGCAGTGCAGAAGCGGATGAGGACCAGGGCCCCTCAACGTGGGGTTGGGGGAGACGAGGAATTCATTTCGCCCAGAAAAAAGGGAGATATGTTTTCCCCACGAGACGCTCCGCGGGAGAAATCCCGCGTCAAGACGGCAATAAGTCAAGGGTGCGGGCTCCTACCCCGCGCCAGCCGAGGAAATCGAAAACAAACTGCTGCGGCCCCTTTGCTCCCGTCCATTAAAAGACGACGTGTTCCCATGAATTCCAGGGCCGGCTGAGGACCACCGAGCCGATGCTCTCGTACTACCACGGTGCGAGTGGGGCCCCCGCTGGGACACGGGCGGAACGTTAATCAGGCCGAGATTTTGACGTAAGGAAATTATTTGAAGACGGAACCTGATTCCATGATATGCACATAAGTGTATCTTTATTTTCCTGCGATTTGATCCAAATATGTTTTCAAAATGCACAAGCAGTTCACCGATGAGGAAATGACGTCACTTACCGAGGAGCTAATTGCTGAGCGTTTTGGTCAGCACAATATTGATGCGAAAACAATAGTATTAAATATTAATTATTATGACTCAAACTAAGCAACGCTGCTGTTAATTACTTACTGCTGTTAAACGAGATTAATGTTATTTATGATACACTCTATCAAATCAACTGCATATCATTCATATATCTCCAGGGTGCAAATATTCTATTCGTTCTGTACGTGCTCAAGCACGTTAGGGTCAACACTCGGAACGCACACATCCACGGTTACAAAGACGCCATCCATCCTAATCATTGCTCAGCTTAGGGTTTTCCTGTACTTTGGAATTCGGATCACGTGGCAGTTTTAGCCAAAAACGAGCATTTTTTTCACATTAATTACCATAGTAAAAATTTCCCTGGACCGGGAATCGAATCGCGGACTTCCAGAAAACTGCACAGTTTGCTACGCTATCCTGCGGAATTTAATAATCTGGATAGCTTAGCGGTCTGCACCGCGGTTCGGAAAGCCAAAGGTCCGTGGCTCGATTCCCCGTCCACGGTAACTTTTTTTACCATGGCCATAGCATGAATTTAAATGCCGTTCACGCAGCACGTTTGGAATAAGCCACACGGCAATTGCACGGGCACGAGAATGGAAGGCACAGGTTTAGCTAAATACGAGCTTTGCTTATAAGTTCGAAAAATGACCGCCTATCGCGGTGGAGTACCTACCAGTTTACTTAATGGTATCACTTCTACGGGAATGGAATATTTCCATTGTCTCATTGATGTTGCTTCGAGCATTGAATGACTCACTGACCGATTAATTATAAGATCCTCCAGCTCTCGGATTGCGGTCATTTTCACTTGGAAATAATTGCCTTTATTAGCATACACATTTGGTCCTTATAGTCATAAGGCTTGTCAGAAGGTTCCATTTTTCCTAAAAAGTGGCAAATTGAAAGAATAACATTAATATTACATTTCAAGCTTCAACTTCACAAACAGAAAAAAACAATAACATGACACAAAAAGATTTAGGAACCTTGAAACCAAAACAGAAGAATATAATATAATTTGTACATTTCAGGTTAATAAATGAAGTTACAAGTATTTACTAACACGTATGATTACTTTTATTTGCAATACAATTTTGATTGCGAGATCATGTCACGAGCTGTTTGATTGAATTTTCGTTTCCGTGACTCAGAAGAGGTATGACGCCAGTAGTCCAAAAAAAGCACCTCTCATGATAACTTGTAAAAACGTTTTGATTTTAAGATCAATATTTTTCCCAGAAACTCATCTACTGTTTGAATGATGGAACAGTAAGCTACAAGAACATAACATAGCCCTCGCCTTCAATAACGGCAATAATAATGGCAACAATAACAACATCGTCAGTACCCAGACTACAATTGCAAAACCTTCATCTCCCCATCCCTTCAGCGCTAACCCACTGAAGCCATTCACGCCTAGCGCAGCCATTACTCTCGCGATGAAAATTGCAGATTCGGACAATAAGCCTACATGACCAATTTCAGGCCAATTTATTGGCCCCTAGCGATGGAGTGCACGATCAGCGTCCAGTATGAGTGCAATATCTCCGGTCCAGCAGCGAAGCACTGTGGAGAAGGGGTCAAGAGAGGAATAGCACTATAAACGTCCGCTCCCTCTCCTTACGTCAACGACCAAGCAGACGGTGTTTGCTCGGTACGTAAACTTGGCTTCCGTATGAGCGGAAGCATCTCGCCACCGCTGCCGAGAGAAGTTTCAAAAATTTCCCGGATGGGGGAGAAGAGCTTCCAGACTACCATCACCGGTATGACTGATATTACGAGGGATTCCCAAATGGAAATGTCCACCTTTTGCGCTCTTGCTGCGGCATGCTGCAATAAATTGCGTGGAAAGGTACCCTTTCGGGCCATATTTCGATCCAATGGGAATACCTTCGTCTGGGAATGATGGCAATACTGACGTCAAACTTTTTTTCTTACGCGTATGTGAACTTTTACTTGTTATCCAAATATGTTCCGAGAAGCAAATTCACGACATGTTTGTGAGCTGCTTGATTGGGATTATGTTTGCGCAGCGTGAGAAGAAAATACTACCTCAATTTTAGAAAATTATGCTCTGCAGCATGAAAATTCAAAGTTTCAACATTGTTTCATTAATTAGAGAGGAAAACTAAAAAAGAAATAAAAACAATAACATTAAAATGACCACCATTAGCATTACCAGAGTTGTAGAGAGTTCAATAGATCTTTGTCATATGATAATCCTAGACTAATGCAAGAAGGAAAAGAATAACAAAATCTAAAGAAAGAATGGTTCTGGCAAAAGGAACAAGCAAGTAAGTGATGATTCAAGGACTATCAAAGAAAACTATTTGAGATAGCAACAACGGATTGTACAGAACTGACGTCAATTTTGATCACCTTAACGAGTAGATGATTGCTTTACAATTGTCAAAAATATGTAGATAGGTATATGCAAAAAATGAAAATCGGGATAAAATAACAATATTTAGTGAAATAAGTGTGGATCGTCGATAAAGATTTTTCACTTTGTATAGGTATACCTGCCAGAATTTTTATGACAAATGTGACGCTAAGAGAAACAAATGTGACATGTCCCTATAATGAGCAGAATATGCACTACGTGTTATGTGCAATAGGCCGGCCCTTATTTTTCAGAATTGCGAAAAGTTATGTTTTCCTAGTCTCAAAATGATCCAAATGAGGTTTATATTCACATGTTAAAATTTGGTTACTTTAAAATAACGGCAACCCGTGCCCTAAGGGTCCTGAAGTACTGAAGACCATCAATTGAGTTTTTGGGGGCCGAAAAAGTGCTACCCCTATGTAAAACGTAAAAGTAAAGCTCCTTAGGACCGATTTTCTGTTTGTTTTGACCTATCTCTAAGCATTTAGGAGATATTTTAGGTATAGAAATTCTGAAAAATAAGGGCCGGCCTAATGTGCAGCCACGTTTCCAATGAACATTTTGTTGGTATTTATTTGATATTCTCAGTAAGAAAACACTCTCCAAGATTGATTTTAGAACAATGTACAATGTGTATTAGTCTTTGTGACAGAAGGCAAATATAGTAAGTTCAAGGCAGCAATACTGACCTATACCAATCGTCTTTTCATAAAAATGCTGTAATTTAACGCCATGACAGATATAAGCCAAAGAGAGTGGCATTATAGTTGGCTAAGCCAACTATCCCTCAAACACAAGTAACACGATGAAAAATAAACATGTGACAACCGCTCATTTCACTGCTAAACGAAGAAGTAGCAAAAAACTACGCCATTTATCATGCTCTGCATGGTATACAATGAAAAATATGACTCCAAAGAGATAAGTTACGCTCAGCAGCATGAAAATCCAAAGGTTCAACATTGTGTAATTAATTTTAGAGCAAAAATACACGCGTATTAAATAAATATAACCTAAAACTGACCATCGCTGGTCTTTTCAGAGCTATTGAGAGTCCAATGAGAGTTCATATGATGACCCCAGTGGTTTATGGCTCTTTTTATGTGCTGTGATACATAAACAACTCACTGTGTCGGTCATCCTCCATGAAAAGACGTGAAGATCATGCGGCCACTAAAGAAAATCACGAGAATTATAAAAAAATATAGAAATAAAACTCCTTTCCTCCTCCTTATTTATTGATGGGCGTGCTATTGTCTTCATCAAGTGACATATAGCTAACTTTCTTCAGTATTGCTATTCAATTAATGACCGTGCGTTTATACGAATTATTTGATGTCTCCATGTTCCTGGGTTTCACCGCGTGGATTTTCTTTGTGACGACAGTTTCGCCGGTATTCCAACCGGCGTCTTCAGGTCGATGTCGGGATTCAACTTTTGGTGACTTATATAGTTCATTTTTCGCGCCAATTTTTCATGCTGGATGCTGATTGGTCCATCTTCTTTTTAGTAGAGCATGGGTTCTCCACTATCACCAGTGGTGGCTAATTTATTTATGGAGAAATTTGAAGCGGAAGCCATGGACAGCTACAGTAAGAAACCTAAACTGTGGCTAAGATACGTGGATGACACCTTCGTTATTTGGCCGCATGGAGAGAAATGCCTACAAGACTACCTCCGACATCTAAACGCCCAACATCCTGCTATCAAGTTTACGATGGAAGTAGAGGACAACAACCAGCTCCCATTTTTTGACGTCCTAGTCAAAAAGAAGAAAAACGGAAAACTGGGACACGCTGTCTTTAGGAAGAAGACGCACACTCATCGCTATCTTCACGCAGCCTCCCATCATCATCCAGCCCAGAAACACTCAGTGATTTGCTCACTAATGAGACGAGCCTACGATATCTCCGACGCCGAGTCCATATCGTCGGAGAAAAATCTACTCATAAAAACACTGAGACGAAATGGCTACAGTGGACAACTGGTCCTGAAAAGGGCCGCTGAAGCGGAACATCGAAGAAAGAAGGAGTTAAACGAAGACGTCTTAACATCTAATCAAAACACCATTGAAAAGGAGGATCAGACGGAAGCAAGGGCACACGCAGTAATTCCGTTTGTATCTGGCACCTCAGAGAAGATTGCTAGGATTCTACGACAGCACAACGTCGTAACAAGATTCACTTGTGTCACCAAGACTGGCAATGTACTACCGGGTCCAAAAGACGTTTTGCCGCACGACATTCAAGAAGGGGTCTATAAGGTGCCATGTTCATGCGGCAAAGACTACATAGGAGAGACGTGTAGATCAATGAAAGTGCGCATCCAGGAACACAGAAGAGCCACAAGAAATAAGCAATTTCAGCTCTCCGCCATTGCGGAGCATGCATGGAGCGAACCCGGACACCAGATACTCTTTGACGGAGCATCAGTTGTTGCAAAAGAAAATAGATATAACCCCAGGCTAATAAAGGAGGCTATCGAAATATTCAAGACACCAGAAAACATGAATAGAGAAGACGGCTACCCTCTCCACAGCTCGTGGAAGAGGGTCATACGAGAGAAAAGAAGGTGGACCAATCAGCATCCAGCATGAAAAATTAACGCGAAAAATGAACTATATAAGTCACCAAAAGTTGAATCCCGACATCGACCTGAAGACGCCAGTTGGAATACCGGCGAAACTGTCGTCACAAAGAAAATCCACGCGGTGAAACCCAGGAACATGGAGACATCATCTAGACAACGCCGCGGAAAACTACGCATCAACGAATTATTTGATATTTAATGAATGGACTTACACTCAAAATCGTGCCAAGAGAAGAGCCAATTTCCTACCCTGGAGCGTCTTACGGTTTTGCAGACGAGGACCAAACCCCGCTGCCATCGAAACCAGCAATTAATATGTTTGGAATATTGAAAACATATCTTAAAAATTGCGATGTTTTAATATGATCCATTTTAACATTAGAAATACCGGACTTGATATCCCTCTTAGATCTACCGAATGGAATCATACTTACTCCTACTTTATCATTGTATATTTTTGCTGATTATTTCGGCTTTTATTGATACATTACTTAAGGTAATCATTTTTGTTTGATATGCAAAATTCGAAAGTATATCAGGCATTCACGTATATCGCGAGGAGTCAAAATGACTCCATCGGTAGTTCTAGTGTTAAATTATTTTTCTAAGTATTTAACACCATGAGGAAGTGATAGATGAGAGATTTAGCAGTTAAAAATGAACGGACGGGACGTGCTTTAAACCGCATCAGGGCAGATTCCGAAACCAGGTCATTCCGTCGCGCGGGGAATTAAGGTGCCGTTGGGGAGGCGAGTCCCAAGGCCATAAGAGCGGGGGGGGGGCCTCGAAAGCAATCTGTGGAAGGATGAGGGGCACATGAGACAGCGAACACGGCGGCGTCCCTCTTGACATCTTAATCTCCAGCTCTCTAGGTTAAAAAGGAATGCTCTGGAGGGACGCACGATTAAAGAGCAGCCGACGAAGACAGAGGGAAAAGAGAACAAAGACCTGTACACATACGGTGATTATCTCGAGGACGACTCGAAAGTGGAGAGAGAGAGAGAGAGAGAGACACGGCAGTTCTCTAGGCTCCTATCTCAGTGAGGTGCTGAGCGCAAACCCCATTCTCCGGAAAGAAACTGTCAGCGATTGCATGGGGAGCGCATCAAGGAAAAACAACAGGAGAACACTCCGTGAAATTCAAGAGGGTGAGTGTTTTAATTTGCATTTCTTCACTGTGCAGACTTGTCTTGTATTTCCGTTCTGCAGGCTGAGTTGAATCTCTCACCTCATTTGCTGTGAAACGCAATAGCTATCAAAACTGTCCAGCCAAAGACCCCACTTATTTAAATAAACTGAAGTTAATGCTGAATTAAAGTGTTTTCCAAGAAAACATCTAAATTAATGAAGCATATGAACATCAAGGTCCAGGAAACGGACCGTTAACCGTTTTAAGCGTTAGAAAAAAGATGATGGAGTCCATGCCACCTCCAATGTCAAAATGAAGGCAAAATAAGAACGCACTTCAAATAAAATATTTATTTTGACGCATTCTTCCCGTTTTAAGTTCGAATACGCATGATATGTTGAAGGCTAATAGTTTGATGAATGTTATATGATGCGTAATGATATATATGATAGAATACAAGATAATTAATAATTTATCAGAAGCTCTGCATATATAATAAGTATAACATGCATTTCAAAGTGGTAGCAATAAAACGCAAATAATCGACAAAGTCCCAATGTTAGCCATTTTTTCCTGACAATCGCAAATTCAATTATCAGCAGCGTTGCTCCCAACTGCTCCTCCTTTGGATATACAATAAATTAGCCAATACTTTGAGGGAAAATCAGTTTTTCCCAGCCTGAGGATAAAATTCAGTAAACACTTTTTCAATTCTACCTTAAATTTTATTTTTACCCGTGTAATAACTACTTTAGCACTGAACAAAAAACCAGCATGGAACTTAAGGAATGATGCACAATTTTACCAAGTATGTCTTGGTCCAATTAAATTATCGCATTCATACTTGTGTGAAACGAGAAATAAAACACCAATTCCTTATTCAGAGAACTTGACACAGTACTCCTCAGCATAAGAATAAAGAAATTGTATTCAGCATCGAGCTATATCAAACGAAATAATGACTCAAATTATCCAGTTTCAATGAAATTGCTCTCCATACCAGTTATTACGACACGATTCCCAAAGTAAAACCGCGAAATATTAAAGAACAATTCCAACCCATTCCATTCCTCGGAAGAAGAGCGATTCAATATGCGATGGAATTCGATTAAATACTATCCGTGCAGCGCAATATGGGTTCCAAAGCGAAACATTGCGCTGGGGGTAAACTTAATATCACCAAGCCTCGGGGTGGATGGAAACCGCGGAAAGGAGAACGCAGTTGAGAGGATAAAGATGACAAGGAAGAAGAGGAGAAAGCAAAGGCGAGATTGGAAGATAGATTGCCGCGAGGGGGTGGGGGGAAATGGCGCTCATAATGAGGCCTACCCGTGAGATCCCCGAGAACGCCATCATTCAAATCATGACAAGTGACAGTCGGCGATGGTTTTTCTCAAGCGGAGCCATCAATTGAATCATCCTCCTCCCCACCCCCCAACTTTACGAAACCCAAACTCCATTTCTCTCAACCTTCCCCTTCTTCCCTTCAGCCAGGAGGAAGAGGAGAGTTACCGGGGCAGACGAACAAAGTGCATTATGATCAAAACGGGAATTTCACACAGTGTAAGCATTAGAAATACATTAAGCAATATATTATGTTTAATGATGATAATGATAGTAGAAGAATCTTCAACGTTTTCAATGCATAAACTTCTTTATTGGAGCGAGCTTAGGATTATTACCTCCATTTTGGTATAAGATTTATAAAACCTACAGAAATCATTTCTTAAAAAGGAGAAAAATATCTCGGAATCCTAGTCAGTATAGTGATATTTCCCAAAAAAATGACGCTCAGTAATTAACAATCTCAAATTTAAAGGGCTAATGTGATTTAGGATAGTAATAATTAACAAAATTGAAAAAGTTTTGAGGCTATTTACAAACAAATATGTGTATACCGATACAGGATAACCAAGAGTCAGTTTTTTGGAGACCCCAGAAATAAAGTATACATTTAGCTATGATGGGAAAACGCACCTTTGTCCAATGGCAAGTTGAGAGAACGTGAGAAGAACCTGGAATACTAGAGTGATGCAGTCGATGCAGCAGATTCAATATCGGAATAAAACATTTTTGAGCATTGATAATTAGCGATTACAATAACTAACGATAATTATTGCGTTATGGGGTCCCAAAATACTCATACGATAATTAAATTCATACCTTTAATAACAACCTCCCGATAAAATATCGATATACCGGATAACATCAGAGGGTATAGTTTGATGGAAAACGAAAGAATAAACTATGTTATGTTCAAAGTTTATTATTTCATTTTTCGCAATGGAAAGGTTTCACACAGTTAAGCCTGAAGTCATCAGATATACCTAAATTGACATTGAATATTAATCAGATCAGATATCGTGATATTTTATTTTAATATCTATCGTGTAATTTTCATCAGCTACAATCCGATGTTTTATATTCGGGCAATATTCGACGGTTTTTGTTGGAAAACCATAAATCGCCAGCTTTTAAACCCTAATATTGGATTCTCTATGCCGATATTATTTCGATATACACGATCATACCTGCCTCCTTATGGCCCCATATCCTTCCTTCCCCTCGCCACACCTTGCTTTATTCTCGTGTTGTCCTCACTGTTGTCTTCGCCTCATATACTTCCGTTTCCTGATTTCTCATCCGCCGCCCCACCTCTCTATCTCAGACACTTGCACACCGAGAGAAAGACGCCCGACCTCTGCTCCAATATTCAAACCGTCCTCCCTCCATCACTCCCTCCAAACCGTCTCGTCCTCATTCATCCAGCGTCGCAGCCCTCCCCACCGTTTCACGCATTGCAGCCGCAGGATATTGAGATTTATGGCGTCAAAGTACCCGTCGATGGGTCGGGAGAATTAATTTGTCTTCAACCCCCTCCGGCCATATTCGCGGCCTTCTAAGGGAATCTTCGGCAGTGACTCTTTTCCACCGAGCCCGCTGGAATGACGCGGAAGTTTAAAATTCATCCTCATGATTCACGAAAAATCTTCTTTTGATCTTTCAAGGAATAATCTGATTGATGCTGTGTCGATGACTTGGAAATATCTAGAGGATAATATCCATTTCCTCCGACACCCCAAAGCGTGAAACTGATGCAAGCATTATAGCTATGTAATTGAATACTAAATTTTTTACGTACCCGATAAATGTTTAAAATCTGATTATAAAAGCTTTTGTGACATTACAATTCCAATAATAAAGAAATACTAAGTGTAAATGGCAAAAAACATCATGGCAAGTAACGGCAAAGAAGGGTGAGATTATGTTTTTAGTAGTGATGGGTCGATTCCAAAATTTTATCGATTCCGATCCCGATTCCGATTCTGACATTTCGATTCCGATTCTACCGATACCGATTCCATCGATTCTGATGCCATAGGCTCCAAGAAAAATATCACTTAATTCCAGGCAACAAGAAAACCACTTTAAAAAATATTAGTCTGTGAAAGAGTCAGTTGACAAAAGCATCTTTCAAATAATCACTATGTAATTAAAATATAATAGCATAATTTCAAAACAGAACATACCTGAGTACAGAAAATTTCATAGCTGTAATAAAGATTACATACTACGTATATGAATCATGTAATATTCAAATTCTCAAGCAGAAAAACCAATTATTCTACATGCTCAGCCAGCAGGTTTTGACGTCTCCATGTTACAGTATTACTGCCTGCCTGAAAATTGCCTTTTGCTACACATGTGTGTTATTGGGCAAGTACTTTCCCACCAAACTTGCAAGATTTCGGAGACTTTGGAATTTTTATTAAAAATTATATCAACGATTTTTTGGATCTTGAATCTTCATGGAATTCAAGTGGTCGAAGCGAACAACTATATAGAACTAAACTTTAGTTTTGTAGAGCCAAAAAAAATGCTATACTTCTCACGTCATTTAATCAACCTTAAAATCTCTTGCTTTTTTTAAGTTCAAGAAAGAAACTAAACGCTACAAATGAATATCACATCGGACGGTCGCAGTAATAAAAAAGGCTAAAAGAGCCTTGTGGTGTGAAAACTCCCCCTACCGCGCGACTCACCTCGGCGAAGGTCGAAAGGGAAAAAGGGTATCGGTTGTTGCCTTTCACGGAAATAGTTCTTTTTTCTCTATCTTAAGCATGCTGACTTAATCTCTTCACTTTACTTCAATACCCGAGGCATATTTCTTATGCGTGGGATGGTTCCAAAAAAACCCAATCCTTAGTATTTTCACTCGAGTAATGCGCTAAATGGTCAAGTCGATCTATATATAATCCTTTTTAACATCCTCAGTTTAGTGTTTTAAGTCTATAAAGACGATTACCTATGCTTTAAATGACGATTTTCAAGACTAATGTTTTAAAAAACTTGAAAAATCGGCCTCAGTTACCGAGCCTTAAAGTTCCGCAACGTGTAGCTCAGCCTAGACGCGCGATTGAAAAATCGCTCTTATTTCCTTCGTCGCAAACTTTTTTTTCAAGATTTCTTATTAGTACTCTTTAGAAATCTCTACTTTATATTGTGGTTCAAATTTTCCGAGTTATATTTTTCGTAAACGAAAGATAATGTCTACTTTATGTCAAATTTCACGTGAAAAACGGGTCGGCCATTTTGCGTTGTAAAACCCGACAGATGAGAGCCAAAATCTTCGAAAGTCATTGAAAGTATAGGCAAAGCACCAGATCAAAGGAATATTGCGTTTTATATTCCATAAAACTCACACCAACGCAAAACCACTTGGATAAATTCAAAGATTTTTTAAGAAAAAACTATATCTCGCGTGGCATTGAAAAATTGGTCATGCTTGGGCCTCTGTATCTCACTAAAGGTTCGTATTTATGTGAAATGGCATATAAAGCAATATTTGGTAATGATTTATGAGTATTTACGCTGAGTTTCAAGTCTCTATCCCCAAAAAGGTCATTTTGGACTTTATTCCAGCTTTTTCCGATTTCAGACCAGTGTCCGCCGGGTAGGAAGACGATCGGCCGCTGCGGCTGGCGTAAAGGTATTCGGCGCCCACGTCGACAACTATATAGTATATTCGGCAAGCTGAAACTACCAGGCCAAGGCATTAGATTGACTTATCGGCTTTAAAAACTGCATTATTACATGAGTTTCATGATAGCGCTTCCTGTCGGCAGATTGCTGGACCTACTAGCCTCGAAAGCACTGTAAACTTAACTACTCGACTCGACATTCGTAATGCGACTCGAAACGCTCGAGTCGAGTACCAACTACTCGATCGACTTGAATTTTTGAGTACTCGCACATCCCAAGAAGATATGTGTTTTGTTATTACGATTACGTGGCGCGAAAATTCAAATGACTGTTGGAAACGCGGTCGTTTATTTTGTTGTTTGAAGTAATACTGGAATCGGAATCGATTTTTCGCCTTGGCAAGTACTCGTTTTCGATTCCGGTTCTTGGCCGAGAATCGAGGAATCGAAGAATCGAGGAATCGAACCGACCCATCACTAGTTTTTAGCATTATTTTAAATATTCTGGGAGAAGCTAAGTTATGTCATGTCATAGAAAATTGTTCATCATAGATAAACTCATTATTTCCCGGTTAAACGGAGCCACACTGCCATAGTTTGATTATTCCGAGACTTATACAAGCAATGATGCGAATTGCCAGTACATTCTCACATTAATCAGGAATTAAAACACGGTGTAGAAGCAATATAAAATTAAACATGTAGTTACCAATAAGAACTAATTGGGTTTGCTATATTTACATTACGCCCCCTAACGGGAGGGTTATGGCATCCCACTGTCCGGTGGATGTATGAAAAGCATCAATAAAAACCATTTCCATGCGAAATCATCTCCTCATTTCTGCACCCTTCCGCCTATCTCAGGGTACTTCCATGCGCACACACTTTATCAGCTCCAGGAAAACCTCATAACGATAAATATAGTAACAGTGTCCTTCTTTTGCGTATGAGATTTTTTCCTGAGATGACAAAATATAGTCTCAATTCCGCAGATCCGAGCCACATGAAACATTCATTACTTTGCGGCTTAGCGCAAATCTATGCGAATCATATCGAGCATCTTATTCGTATAAAAAGCATGAACAAAAAAGTCTCATACGCTAAAGCTAATGTCTCAGCTTGGCATAAAAATCAAGAATGGATCATAAGAAACTTTGAGAATACATTGGTTTAGTTAATATTAAAACCACCTAGGAAAAACTGCCAAAATACAGAAATGAGTATTAGTAAGCAGGAAGCGATGCGGCAAAGTTGTAAAAAGAAGGCACAACGCAAATTTCAAAGCATTACAAATTAAGAATTTTTTGTTTGATTAGTGAACATTTCGCCCAGTCCCGTAAACAGTATTTTTGCTCGCAAATCTACATCTACATAATACCCCGCAAGCCGCCTAAAAGGCGTGTGGTAGGGGGTGTTAGGACACCAGCCGTTTACAAAAAAAAATGAAGTGCTCTAACGAGGTTGGGGCTAGCGTTTATTAAAGTCCTTTATGGTTCGGGGAAAAAACGAATTCCCATATCTATCCGCTCAGCAAAACATCTCTCTTAATTTATCGCTTCTATCGGACCTGGAAATATAGTGTGGCTCTAATATTATGTTCTCTGTGTCGCTCTAAAATATATCCATTCTATATTGTTTAAGCAATCTAAGCCTAGCGCGCAGCCTCCGAGTCTCCGAATAAAAGACAAAGAATTTTAAACCCGAGATGATACTGAGAAAATTTGAGAACTTTGGTGAATGTTAAATTTAAATATGACATAGGTTTCACACTAGTAATACGGGTGATGAGTCCACTCAAAGGAAACATACTTCTATAGGAAGCGAGCCACCAGACACAATCACTTGCTTCCGTCAGGGGGGGGGGAGCCAGGAGGAGCACACGAAACGGCGTTTTGCCACTCGTAGGAAAGACGGACTAATCACCACAGCACAGACTAGAGCTTCACCTCCGTCATCGATTGAAACTTGGGCCATCTGTATCTCCGTTCACTAGCATGGGTTAGAAAAACGTGAATACAACTTTCAGAACCTACCCAATCGTGTCTGCACGTTTTATCAGTTGGCTAATTCTTAATAATACGTTTTTTGTAGATAATATTGGATGCAATAACGTAGCAAATACGGCGAAAAATGAGGAATGTATAGGTTCTCATAATAAAAAAATAATACAATACTCCACTACAATGCAACACAGAAAAAACCGACAAAGTCAGAAGAGACGGAAAAGTACAGAAATCTAGTACGAAGAAACAAGAGCAAGGATTGCAGAAAGTAGGCCATATGCTTGCTTCAATTCTTTTCCAAAGGTAGAATTTCTTAATATTTGGTGAATGTTCCAAAAGCTACAGTACCAGAGGGTACAGTGCAAATCCAAACGAAAACTTTTAATCCAATAGACATAACTTGATCAAAAATTCAATCAAACCTTATGTAATTAGTTCTGGAATGAATAATTTCGGATTAGGATCTAATCTGAGTTATGATCAGTCATCATCTAAAACCTGATCTCGTATGATCAGAAAACCTGAACAGCTCATTACCCGATCAGAATTTTATATTAAACCTGATGAAAATTATAAGCGATAGGTGTGATGAAAAAATTAAGTGAAGAATACTTCAAATACCCATTAGTAGTTCTTAAAGTATTATTACTGCTTTAAGAAATGCGCGAATTTTAAATCCCTTGCCCCCGCCATGAGGAGCCAGGAGTACCGATACGTTTTGACACCAGTAGGACAGACGGACCGAACACCGCAAGAGCACAAACTTGAGGTTCACCTCCATCATCAATTGAAACTTGGGCAATCTCGTTCACTCTCCTCTGAGTTGAGTTCGGAATTCCCTGAACGCAACTTCCTAGGCCCGCTCGATCGTCAGTTTGGCGCGAGTCTAATCTGTACGGGAATTACGAATCCCTCTCACCTCGAAGCGACCACGGAAAGACAATGGCGAGCGAAATAAGCGCACGGCAGCGTGCTCTCTCATCCAATTGGCGCACAATGCACCTTAAGAAGATTCCTGGAAGGCTCTCTCTCTCTTCTTAGCGGCGTTCGGGCTAATGATCCCGTGCAGTTTCGGTACGCGTCGACGTCTCAGACGCTTCCCAGGAAATTGCTTCAGAAGCTTTATTTCTTCGGACCAGAGTTTGGGAGCGACTTGAGTTGGTAAGTGTGAGCTCATAATGGAGCAGGAAATGAACTTTCTGAGGCGTATGTTTCGAAATACTGCCATTAAATTCTCTCGGTGCCATTTCAAGCTTTGCGTTATAGCACTCATTGAATTCTGTAATGCATGATATCGTGCTGGGATCGACAAGAGCTCTCTCCACGAGAATACTTACTGAAAGAATTAAGGCCGAAAGCCTCACGCTGAATGCTATTATAACTATTGTCCTCTATAGCATAGTGTATATAGCTTGAACCATACACTAGAAACACTCAAAAATATGGAAGCTTGTTAAACTTGAATCACCACTCAACAATAGTTCAAATTAAGCTCATTATATGGCATGTGAAAACCATTTACTTCTTTCATTACAGAAGCACAACCTATTTTTCTAACTGGAAATATAGAATATTAATCAGTATTTTTGAAAGGAATCTTTTAGTAAACAATCGAAAGTAATTATGCGAAACTCTTGATTTTTATAAGGTATAAAGCTAATCATGCATATGTTGCTAATAAAGACTAGGGAAAAATTAAATATTTCCATTCTGATATTAATTAAGAAAACTTCACATAGAGATAAGGGTTTCTCTGCATTTGCTCCCACCCGCTAAGACTGTGCCTTAATTTAAGGTATACCACTAAATAACTCCAGAACCGCACAATGCTTCAGATACTTTTGTTACTAATTTGCATACACTTTTAACTAAAAATGGCAGTGTGTAGCTAGTATGTTGTCTTTCTTGATTAAAGCTTTCTCAGTTCACGGTGATTAAAAGAGAGAGACATACGGGTGTATGCCGCGTGTCGTACTGGAGATTGCCCCGACGTTTCGTGACCGACTGCTGGTCACTTCTTCACGGGAATGATGCTGGGATTTGGTTTTTGCTGCCTTTTTATTTCAGGTGGGAGGGATGGGCGGAGAGTATGAGGAGTGAACCAGCAGCAATTGAGCATGACCTCTCACGTTTTAAACGCTATGATGACATCTCTAATTGAACGTTCGATCCGGCTGAGTGACTAGAAGAATCTATCTTCATAAACTATTAAGCTGAAATCCCTCCTACGTCTTAATGGTAACAACAACGGAGCTATATCCCGCAATATTAAAAAGATTATCAGTAAGGACAACAGGAACAATTCCAAAGACACAGAAGAAATCATTAGCCAAAAGAAATCCTTACTCCCCTACGTGAAATGAACGACAAATAAGATCGGCAATATCCTCCGAAGTTTGAAATTAAAGAAATTTTTAAACTACACGTCCTAGTACGACACCTCCTGGGAAATTCCAAGGATAGGACGCCACTTCAAATTGAAGGAGTGTACGAAATTCCCTGTGGAACTTGCGAGAAGAAATATATCTAGGAAACGGGAAGAACGGTGAAAACTGGAATAGAAAAGCATAAGCGGGCCATTCGACTGGGTTACTCTTCAAAGTCAGCCGTAGTGGAGCACGAAGCCAGCGGACGCGCGATCGATTTCGAAAAATTAAGATTCATAGCGAGGGCAAAACATTTTAAATCCCGACTCATCCGCAAAGCCATAGAAATAAAGAATAGCAAGTATAATTATAACAGAGATACAGGATTGAGGATCAGCTGTACATGGAACCCAGTCATCCGCAACATTTCGTCACCTTCCCCCTCCAGTCCTCATTCCTCACACCCTCCGCCCACCCCTCCCACCTGAAATAAAAAGGCAGCAAAAACCGAATCCCAGCATCAATCCCTTGAAGGAGTGACCAGCAGTTGTTCACGAAACGTCGGGGCAATCTCCACTACGTCACCCGGAATACACCCGTATGTCTCTCTTTTAATTAGTATGTTGTCATTAAGTGACTAAATGTGAGAACAACGAGGTTTGAGAGTACTTCCGTTGCATCGCTCAGGCGAAGTGAACTGAGCGCTCAAACCTAGCAAAACATTATAGCTTATCCCGAGAGATACTCTTGGAAATGCAAATTCCCATTGCGCAAATAAAATTTAAAAGTCACGATCGACTTAATTCCCTATTAACGATAAAAGCCCTAAAAGCTGACTTTGATCCTTTTTTCTTTCCCAAGTAATATCTCATCAACTAAATTCTGTAAAAAAACTAATTTGGACATACGGAGGCGCGAATAGCATCGTGATGCAAGAGTAATTTTAAAAAACTCATAAAAGGTCATAATTTGGCGCATTTCCACACCAGATTGTCCACACACTTAGTCGTCTTCTATTCATTTTTTCATGTCCAAAAGGAAACTAAATCACTCGATGGTTAATGCTTATGGCGCTTTTCAAAATTTACCTTCTTCATTAATGTGGTTATAATATTCAGGTAGCTTCTGTTTCAGCAAATTCCCAAATAGTAAAATGTAAGGCATTACAAAATCGTGCGTTTATCAACACGCAGACTGAAACACAGGTGTAAATAATATACATCGATACAAGTCGAACATGCTAATTGAATCTGGGGAATTTTACCCTGAAATAAAAAAAATCGTTAGGATTTAACAGGAGCTTAAACCCTCCATCTAGTTACTCTAGGGGGAAGGGTTTCAATCCTCTAGGGCCGTTATTTCCTCGACAGAGTGAATGGGACCATAGCGGTGAAGTGCATTCAGGGTGCGGATTATTCAGACCCTGTTTGCTTCTCTCTGCCGACTACTTAATGCACGCTATGATCAGAATAAGGAAATGCCACTTCCAACATTGTTTCGAAGTACAAACCTCTTGCCAACCCATAGTCCTAAGTTTCTGGTGGGAATTACCGCAAAACGCGGCTGTTGATGAAATTAGGTTATTTGGAAACGCTTCTGTCGCCGGAGGGAGATGGAAGAAAGACGATAAAATCAAGCTCAGATCAAATAGGTCGTCTTGGCCAAGCGAATGCGACACAAAAGGTCTTATTTCCCAGCAGTGTGAGTCGTTCAACTTTGCAGCAACCAGTTGAGACCTTGTTATTTGCTCTCTCAAACCATCCGTATTTGCCCTCATTAGCGCTTGTGGATGACTTTCTCTCAAACCTAATGGGTAACGAATAAAATTATATCTTCAGATGCCATTTCGTAGAAGATCATTATCATGAGGTGATGCAGCAGAATGTTATCTCATAGAAATAAAATGCATAACACGATATATATCAACTGCAACCACTAATGCTCAACCTTTATGCCAACGATTTTTGTGTTCAATGACTTTACTTAGCTCCTTACACTCTTCTTTCATTAGTTATTATAACCCCATAACTTTTCGTCTTCCAATACTGTTCTAATAGAGAAGGTCGTAGCTTTTTGTAAACAAACGTTGCAATGTACTGAAATTGAATTCAGGGTAGACTTTCAGAATTACTTCGATATTACCTAACCGTTTACCGATTTTCAATAATTTCTGAAGGTTTTGAAATGAATAAGGAAATGCAAAAAATATATTCTGAACGAAACACAAAGACTTACATTATTAGCATTTGAAATACATCTAGAATAAAGGAGAAAGCGTTTTAAAATGTTTAACTCAGCACTCCACATAAATGAAGCGGACAAGTATCACTTCCTCATGCAATTTCGGTGGAGTAGGTAATTTACTTCATGGGGTAGAAAGAGTGAGTTAGCAACAAAACTATTAACCCATAGTTATACTCTACATTTCAAAAGGAGGAATAATTCAGGAATAACTCTTGATATCGAATGGTTTCCATCAATTGCAACGAACTTACACTCGGGAGAAGTAGCAATATCCTATAATTACTATTCGTAATGTGTTTCCCTTAAAGGGGAATACGAAAAACCACGTAATATTGTACTCAATCAAATGTTCTCTACCCATTTTCATCTCATTTGGGAGCATTAGCAAAATTCTTTCGCGAGAAATTTGAATTTGACTTCCTCATTACCATTTTCATATTCAATGCGGGAGTAAGGCCAAAGATAAATTTCTTCCGCATTCAGTGAAATTCTCTCACGCCGCGAGAAAATGCTGACGAATATTTCCACGATGAATGAGATCCACTTTATTGATCACCAGTCAGTTTTTGGGAGGGGGACCGAAAGATGTGGTGTTCAATGCCACGATGATTAATAGATGCCATGCCAATTTTTTTATTCCTCGTAAATGTGACTCTATTGTCATTCACAGATATAATTTAAGATTGAAAATTGAGTCATTTCAAAATCGAGCGTCAATTAACACGCAGACATATATTGATGCACCCTTGGGAATGAAAGCACCGGGAATATACATTTTCCTCATTTTACGTATATGCTAATAACACTTACCATATGGAAACTAAATTTTGTGTAATGGTAGATCAGGGAACGTAATTGCTCACATACTTATCACAAGACCTCTTCTGGAAATATTTCCGGAGGAAAGATTAACAAAGTCATCTAATCATGTTTCAATCACGATTTGCCTGATTCACATTCTACATGAGACTTTGCATTTCAGGAGGACAGAAACAACAAACAAAACGATGACTTTCAGAAAGGGTTGCATGCCATAAATACTGACACTGAATTTATTGCATTTGCGATAAATAATTAATGTCCTTGATCAAGGACCACAAAAATGATTCATTTTTGGACATTGGCGGTAATAAAATAAAACGCAAGCATGTATATAACTGCTGAAATTAGTTGAAACAACCCATTAGCAGCATTCCATACATGGACTCTAAAGTGCTTAAGATTTGGATTTCATGCCCTTTAATATTTTAAAACATTAGCAGGTACTAACTTGCGTAGAATAATTAATTACTTGGTGATAACCTAAATATTATTTTTTCGCCATGTTTCACACTTGGTATTACCAAAACATACCCGTCGTGGCTTATGTCTTTATAAAGCGTTTTGAAGTCTTTTAAAAATTCTTTCCTTATTCCTATGATTATTTCTTGCTACCGATGGAAAGAAACTATTTCTCTGAGAGAAGTAAATTATAACTACAGGACTTATCTGGAACAGAATGTAAATAATGTACCCAGTAAGAAAAATGTCGATAAAAAGAAATATCATTGAATATAAATTAAAGGGCAAAATAGTGGAAATGATAAAATATATAATTAGAAGTAGGAGGAGAACGCCAATCGGTACAGGAGGTAAAAATAAAAACTTAATAAAAATATAAAGAGTATCAAATTCCTCGAAACAGTTAAAAGAAGGCTTAAGAGCTGAAACAATTTATCAAATGTATTACGCAGCATTCCGTTCTTCACTTCCGAGAAATGAAGTCCATGAGCAGTGGCGCTAATTGTCCTTGTGAAGGACGAGATGGAAAGTTAACGTTCAGTGTGCTCATAAACAGAATAAACGAATGAAAAGTCGAGCAGAAAGAGCTCGCAAATAAAACAGCAAAAATATCTCGGAAAAAAAGCATCGGAGTATGGACTGTATTCAAGGGGCGCGCGCTAAAACATGAAAAAAGAATGAAAGGACGCCGTGGGGAGTAGGCTTAAATGTTTTAATGAGCGCCGTAATGTCGCTTCAAGAGGAGTCGCCGACCAAGGCGGAGAGTTGCCGCAGTTGGCAAACAATGAACCGCATTCAGCACTTTTCAAGTAGAAAAGTCTTCAGATTCCCGTTGCGGAGTGGAAGAGGGTTCGCATAACTTAATGGCACGAGAAAGAGAGAGTAAAAAAGGAATGATGAATTAAATGAAAATAATACAAGTATGCTATCGTTTTCATTTCAAATACAACCAATTGAAAAGAAAAGGAAAATAGCAAGACGAGATTTAAAAAAAATAATTTCTTTAAGAAGGTAAAATTGCCTCTTGGAAAAAGTCATAAAACAATTCGTATCCCCATAAAAAATGAAAAAAAGTGAAAAGAAAGGCATGATTTTATAGGTATAGTGAGGAAAAAAATGTTTAGATAAAATGGCAACCGAAAAAAAAGAAATGGAAAATATAATAGCAATTGAAAGAATAGATTGGACGGAAGATGAAATGAGAAATGTGAAGGGTGAACGAGCAATTATTGCCTGTGGGAAACTAAAGAAAACAAAATCATTTTCATTTCGCCCTGTCATTGTGCCCTTGGAAATTGAAAAGAAAAAATATTTTAATTATTTCGAGGACAGAAGCTTTACGTTCCCTACCACTTTAACCTCGGTGCTGTAAGAAAAAGGGAGCCACTCAGCAGTCAAGGGGTGCCAACTGCTTTTCACTTATTTTTTCTCCTTCCCTCCTTTTAAACCAGAACACTTCCCAAAATTTCAACATGACGTTTTTTTCATCTTTACTCAGGGCTATTTTTTTTCATTACCAACAAGCTTCACATCTCCCCCACGAGCACTCTTTGTTGTGCGGTTCCACTTGAATGGCTGAAATATTTTAGTGACAGCTGACGAATGGGAGCGGGCGAGCTGTGAATTTTCTTGCGGTCAAGGGTAAAGGGAATGTAGGGCTGGAGCGGACGGCAAAAGGGCACGCGCACCAGCAGGGAATTGTAAATGGCAAGGAAAGGGTAGGTAGCATTATAATGAAAAAAGCAGCCATAATAATGGCGTTCTTAATTGAGGAGGTGAGACGCCTAAAAGTAAAATTGATTATGTTTTCTAAGCAGAGCTAGTTACAGAAATTAAGCGAAGAAAGCAAACGAGATCAACTACATATTATTTAGTAGTGCATTTGATTTTCCACTCAATGTTAGCACAGAACACAGACCCACTCGTAACCCTTGGCCACCAAGTTTTTGTATACTTATTTTATCAATTTCTGTTCCTAACTCTACTTAGAAAGTAAATAACTTGTTCCTTCCTCACCCTCTCATTTGTTATCTGGAATCACTACTCAGAATTTTACTTGAATGAAATAGATTCTACGCTCACCTCTGCATTATGATGAGCATTATGAGCAGTATGAAAAGAGAATATTTGCCGTTTCTTCCTCGTTGTATTAATTTATGACACGATGTCATGTTCTCCTTTGAAAGCTAAAAAGGTACTCACTTAACTTACGACCCCACAAACATGAAAATAACCCGCTAAGAATAGTGAACATCAGTTGAGGAAGCCACAAAAATCGTTAATACGTGTTTAAAAGACACGGTAAATAAGGGGTGCTGCTAAACAATTTTGAGAAAAATACAATATATATTTTCGAAAATTTGAATCCTATGGTAATTTGAGATGCCTTCGATGTATCACAAAGAAAGTATCCGTTTTACCCTACAATCCACACACAATAAAAAGAGCGGATTTTATTAGTTTTCTAATTATTTTGTCTTTACCACAAGATCAGAATAATTTTGTCCATTATATATTTCAATGGAATAAACCCAAGGGAAAATATTACACCCAACTCCAGTGAGATACGCATCAGCTTTCAATCAAATCACGCAATGGAAGTCAGCTATACTGTCGCGTGAATGTGAAGTCAGCTATGCTGAGCAGACAACGATATCTAGACTGTATTTAAGGCTCTCTTTTTTCATAGCCATAACGACTCACAACAATGTATTCTCAGAATATATACTTCATTGGTAGTAGGTACAACCTGAAAAAGTTGAAAAAGCGTAATATGAGTGTAATTCTAATACTAATATACCCACCATATATTTTAGCAGGAATAAAGGCCAAATACGCGTTTCCTTCCGAAGCATATACTTTATTGGTCCAGTAAAACATTTTCTAAATGACACCGGTATGTGGTTAGGTACGTGGCAAATCCAAATCGGGAACTTCCTGTTGCTAAAAAATAGTCATCCTTCAGAAGTTCAAATTTAGCAGGCACTACTCCTTCATTGATTGTTTTTAAAGGTGACGGAACACCGTGTTGATTGGATTGAAGTGCCCGCAGTTTGATACAGCTTGAACAATCAAAAGTCTCGTAAGTTGGACATCCACATAAATCTGGCCGGGAGACGAAAACTTGTGTCGGCATTTATATGGTACGCCAGTCAAAAAGAACACGCATATACTAACTGGAGGAAGAGTCAGAGAGTGGGAAAAGAACACAAAACCCTTTCTCCACTAGACATGATCCCCTCTGCTCTCTCCCTCTCCTTTCACCGAATAAGGAAAACATCGAAATGTCCCGCTGCTGAAATTGTGTTGGGTGTGAAGGAGTGGTTAATTTGGACGGGGCCGAATGGCAGAGGTGAGCAGCGTTTGGTAAGGGAGAAGGAGGAGTTCCCACTTCCTCCCCATCGTCACGGAAGAAAAACTTTCCTCATCAACATCCTTTTTCATTATTTCGCCCAACAAAACAAACCCTCTTCCCTCCGCTTCTTTCTTCCATCCTCATCATTGCAATTTACACTCTCTCCATTTCTTTCCTTCGTCTCGTGGTAAGCTGCATTGTCTTTTCAACGCCCACTCTTGTTTTGCTGTGTTGCAATATACGGAAGGGATTATTGCCAATAATACTAAAGTCTTCCATTCTCATAATGTCAATTTACACTCTAAATTTCTTTCCTTCGTCCTACGATTAGTTATGTTTTGTTTCCAACGGTCACCTTTATGTTGCTGTGCAGCAAAATGCGGAGGGGATTGTCCCGATAACATTAAAATCTAAATTTACACTATCCCCATTCCTTTCCGTCGTCTTCTGGTTACTTGAATGTTCTTTTTTTACACTTTTTCTTGTTTTTACGTGTAGCAAGATAAGGAAGGTATGATTCCCAGCAATATAAACTCTTATTATTGAGCGTATTCCAACGATGAAGGTAACTGCTGTGTTTCAAAAAAGAGGGGATAATTTTCAATTATTTCAACACAAACTATTTAGGTTATTTTGCCGGTGAAGTTATATTAAGAGGGAAAATTTCCCGATTTGTACCCCAAAAATTGAATGTCCTCCTTTAAATAACTGAATGGTCTATTCCCTTCCATGTTATCCTACTCTCTCCTATGTTAATCTTACTCTCTTCCTTTCCCCCATAAATATCGTGTATTCTTCTTTAAAACACGGCTTTAATAACCACAACACCGGTTAGTAGTCGATCCATCCAAACTCTTTGTCTCCTTTTTATCTCATCTAGAAGTTTCCTCGCCTAACCAACCATCATTAGCACTTCCTCATCTCTTGACCTCCACACAGATCTCACATGACACAAAACCCTCTCACCCGCGTCTATAAATGTTAAAGCATTACCTTTAACTTTTGTTGAGTGTTGAAATAAATACTTGAATTAATTAATGTTGAAATAATACAATAATTTTCGACGATTAGAAAGTTTAACACGACTAGATACTTGCATCATATTGACATCACCTTGAAGATGATGAATAAATTTTGAAACCTAGGTCGTAATAAATTTTACAATCGTGAAAAGTAGCATGTATTTATTTATTTCGCTATGAAAAAATTACAGCCCATCACGGTTGAAGTTTTGGATTTTTTATTTACTCAGATCCCAAAATTCCTAGTTGAATAAGAAAACTCTCCATATCATACTATTCACTACCTTCCTCTTCACGATCCTACTCAACTATCCTCTAATTAGGACTCTCACATTCAAAAATGCATCCTTTGCTAACTCAATTTTCTTCCCATATCTATGCCTGCCGCCATCTATTCAAATAAACCTTTGCTTTGGATCAGTGAGTGAGTGATCTTTACTGAAGCGTCCGTTTTCCTCCAACTACTGCTCAAAAGGCTTACTGATCACTCTCGAACGTGATTATAAATGTGGACTGTATATTACTACTTATATTGTTAAAATCAAAGTCGAGCCGTGCCGGCGCATACCACTCACCGCTGCTGTTCCCGTCGGGGGCGGGACATGGCTCCGTCTCCTTGGGTTGCTCTCCAACCATACGCTTGCGAAGTTCACAGGACGACTGCACAATTCACTCACGTTCTCGGAGTGACAAAAAAAACAAAAACGAAATGAAAACCCGAATACGCGTGGTATCGCCAACAGGTGGCAAGGCTCGACTTTGTATGGGAAATTCACAACCAAACACTTACCACCCACCCGCACAGACATGAGCCAATCTCCTCTTGTGTCAAGCCTCGCATTTCTTGCTCTCTATGCTTTCAAAAAAAACACAGCAGGGTATGCATGTAATTAGGCATCATCTTTTAAGGTCCGCAATGATTTACTTGCGCATAATCCACTAAAAATTAAAGGTAACATAAATGAATCCACGAGTGAAATCTTTAGTTTTTTGAATACATTTTTTACACATTCCGGCTTGTCATTATGAGTTTAGGAGCTTCTTTTTCTGCATTTTTTTTACTCCAATAATACTCTTTTTCTGCCTGTCTCCTTCCCCTCGTGATTAAAATTACGTGGTTTGGTTCGTGATACTTGTCTCACGAAAAAGTCGAAGAGATAATCACGGCTAGGAAATACCTTCCCTTCCAATTTCCCTGCGCGAGTACTGGCGCCCACCTCCCTTTTTTGTAATAGTGTCCCGTCTCCGAGTTCGACCCTACCCGTGAGCTTTCAGTCATGAGCAATTCGACCGGAATTACATTACCATCACTCATCCATCAATTCACCTATACACAGAATAGACTTATTTCACCAGCCCAAGAGCTAATTCCACTGCAGCAGGTTCTAGATGTAGTACAAACGTCTCACTCTATATACATTACTTTTTCATCCACTTAATCTACACCAATCCTACAGGTAAAGCACACCCCTGGTGTCAGTGAAAGTTCCGCTATTGAAATAAAATATCTCCTCCTTTTACATTCTATTTCTAACCATTTAAATTCAATAATTTCCTTTACTCTTGAGATTGAACTGATAGAAAAAAGTTGTAAATAAAAACGTAGTCATTACAGTTAAGGCGAGCAAAAAATTAGAATTTCTTCCAACGGAATGGGAGACTAATTCATAAGTACCAATTTCAGTTTAACTGTTTACACACCATGTCGTATCTGGGGACATACGATGTGGAATCTTCAGGTAAAGTGGCAATCATCAATTCCATTTTCAACGAAATCCGGCAGATTACGATATTCGTGGAAAAAGCTTCACGACGAGGAAAGCTATTTTCGATGAAAAGGAAAAAGGTTACCGTTAGATTTGATAAAGGAGGCATGATTTCATGGTCTTGGAAAAGATGACAAAAATTTTTGAACGACGTAGTATCAGGGAAAGAATGCAATAGATGAAAGTTGATTGTTGAAGGAAGAAATTTGATTACAAAGATTCAAACAGAAGAACTGCTTGTTTTGTATGAAGGGGTATTGGAATACAAAATTGTGGAGATAAAAGGCAGCAAGAAGTTGGAATGCAAAATAAATGCTAAAGACGCATTTCAATAAAATTGCTAACGGTATTTACTATTAAAAAACTATAAACATGAATACAATTGAATGCTACGCCACAAGCCTTGAGTACTCTCTTGACTCATATGCTTTAAGGTTTTTACCAAGCAGATGTGCATGAAGAGTTTGCCTTTTCGAACGTAATATCTCTCATTGTGTTTAACAAAATAATAGCGGCCAAATGAAGGCATCAAACTACTTTGTCATTGATATCAATTACACTGTGATATTGTGTAAATTATGATCTGAATTATTGGTACATCGGTTTGGTTAATTCTAAGAAGACATATAAAAGAAACGTTTTTTGAAATACTTGGCTTTACTGGAGCAAAATTATTAAAAACACATCTTCTTCTCTTCTATATATATAAAAGAAAGTCGAAAATCGTGTTAGTTAGAACACTTATAACTCGAGAACGGCTGCACCGATTTCAATGAGATTTGGTTCTTTGGATTCGTCTCAGGCGGGGTTAACATATAGGCCATTAAAAAAGGATAATTTCACACAAAAAATTCATCTCTTTCCTATGGACATGCTTTTAGGAGTTATAGTAACACAACAATTGATAAGTCGGTCAAAACTACAAATTAAATAATTTGTTTTGTTTTTCCCACTTTAATAACTGAATTTAGTAACAATATAACATTTTAATTACTAAATATATTCAAAATATTAATTAAATTTAAAATTACATTTAAAAAATTCAATTCGAGCTAATTGTAAGCCCAGCCGTCGCCCAGCTCGAGTTGACACTTCACTACCGTCTTTGTAAACAAATCTCCAAGCAATTGTTGACAAACGGTAATGTCCGTGTTCCTGTCGAGGAATCGAGTAGTTTTAACTCATTTCCTTGGAATTATTGCAAATTAGTTTCAGCGAAAGGTGAGCTCATCAACAAAGAGTTCCAGAATATGATTGATCACCAAAAGAATCAAAGATGGTTGATTTAGCGAGCAAGAACGGAGATGTGGATGACTAAAACGAGGTAAATTCAAATAGTTCGTACTCTGCATGAATTCGAATCTTTTAAATGTGTAAAAAACGAAGACGAAATCACCAACTATGTATCGGAATATTTTAAGTCCTTGGACGTACCTGGCTTACCAAGGCACGATTTACAGAAAAATGTAGTTTCTGTGTTCATGATCTTTCGAAGCCTATACCAACCATAACTATCCAACGGAACGTGTTTGGTGATTAAAATGATTGGTAATGAATGTGATTCACTCAACTTTACTCAAAGGAAAATTCAAAGGTGAGGAAGTCCTTATTCCGTAGATTCCATGATCTCAACTCATATGCCCTTTTGAGCTTAAGCGTATTCAATTTACAATTCGTGTTGCATTCGTGATAACGATTAAAAAATCGCATGGTCAGTCTTTCAGTTTTTGTGTTGTTTGTGCTCATGCGCTAATGAAAACCCATGATTTTCTCATGGTCAATTTAACGTGCTATGTTCACGAGTCGATAAACCATCCTCTGTATTTCTTCCTTCGCTTCAAGTGCGTAGCTAGGATAGGGGGTTTTGGGCGCAGCTAATACCACGGGTCTGTAGGGTATAGAAAACTCGCTAAGGTAAGCGGGAAGTGTAGGGGCACTTCCTTCAGACATTTTTTAAGATAAATGGTTCAAAATAGTGGTATTTGCAGCTGTGTGAATAGTTAAATATGTTTTGTTTGTTAGTCATCCGTCCCCCTAATATTAATAACAAAATCTTTCATTAAAAAATTCTCTAAGCTCTTGGGGGAGGGGGGGGGTTTATCCCCCAAAACCTCCCCTCGCTGCGTCACTGCTTTGCTTCGCTATATTTATTTAGCTTCATCCGCTTCATTTTGCGCCTGATAACAAAACAAAAACTGTTGTTAATCAGAAGGTGCTTGACGCAAGACATTAAACCCGAATGTGTAGGGCTCACCGTGGTGCGTTTACGCATGCAGTACGTTTACGCAGTGCATTTTTTCCAAACAGAGATACTAAAACTGGCGCGCCTTAAGTCATTTAATGCGAATGCTGCCTCATCGGGGCTTTTCTTGCACGATTTTGAGCATCAGTCAAGCGTCAGTTTGGGGTTGTGTCAACCTCCCCCCTGAATGGGCCAAGTGTATGCAACAGACTTTGACCTAAAAACATTTTTTACAGCTAATAACGCAAATAGCCAACAACTGAATGCGTATTATTTTTATTTCATGAAATGCTTTATTAAACCACAATGCCCAAAATTTCTTAAGCTAAAACGTAAGAAAATTTGTTGAAAAAAATCCGCGTAAACGTGCTCCGATCCACCCTATGTAGATTCGATAAAGAAAATGTCTTTCTGACAAGCAATTTTGGTACTCATTTTCGTAGTTTTATTGAATTTGTATCCTTATTTTATTATTATAAATTAAAAATGATTAAAAACGATACAGCCGCTCTTGATTTATAAATGGTGTAAGTAAACAGTAAGTTCATTGATTGTTAGGTGGTACGAAGTTCGCCGGGTCAGCTAGTATTTTATAAAATAGTTCAGACAGGGATCTAAAATGTTTAGGTTTGTAGGTGAAAAGCATAATTTAAATAACGAAATAATTCTACCATATTACTCATTCAAAAAATTCACTCACTAAAATTTATACCATTAAACGCAAGAAGCTAGCGTATTGCACCAAGGTATGCGGTTGAAATGTATGCCTCTACTTGTAAGTTGCGCGAAGCAAATCCGCCAGCCTTTGAAGATATTTGATCTGTGATCTCATAAGATAGTCTGTGGATTGCCTTTTCTCCTGAAAGGCATCGTTCAGATATGAATTTTGGATCAATCCTACTCAACTCGCGGCGCGGCTTATCAACCATGCAAAATATTCTCATCGACACCAATGTTTTTCAATCACTCGTGTTAACAGCGGGATGCCATTTTTTATCCATGATTAAAACATAAATGGTAATATCCACTCTATTTTAATTTTACGCTTAACTGACCATGGTTTCGACACTTTGTGTTATTTTCATGGTAATCCAAAAAAACTCTCTCGGTATATACACCCAGGCCAAGGTAGGAGGTGGGAGCATATGGAATTGGAGTGAGGGGAGTGGGAGTGGGGAGTGGGAGGAGTCCTCACTCCAATTCAATATGCTCCCACCTCCTACCTTGGCCTGGGTATATATACCGAGAGAATTTTTGTTGGATTACCTTGAAAATGACACAAAGTGTCGAAACCATGGTCGGTTAAGGGTAAAATTAAAACAGTGTGGATATTATCATTTGTGTTTTAATCATGGATATAGCATTATTCCACAAAATTAAGCCTGTAACGATTTTATAGCCATTTTTATGCTTCGGTCATAGGTGCTTTTTTGTGGTTAATTAAAATGTTGTCTTCACCTCGTCCTTTTGCTCATCATACATACATATTTGCTATAATAATTGATGTACCTAATATAGTTCGTAATGCCTGGATTTGATATGCGCGGGTGATTGTCGATGATGTAGGGCAAGAGTACGTCGTTCACGGATGTCCATCAGCTCTCAGGGTCAGACGGGATTTTATTGTGACATTACCCATCCTTCATCAAAAGACATAAAAGGGATGCAAATATCGGTGGCTGTCGTAAAACTAATGCTATGTTAGCCATTAATAAACGAGAGCCATTGTGTTGAGATGGCATAATTCATACCTGTCTCATACCTCTTCTCTATGAGGCCCCGTAATTTGAAATTTTTACCACTGCATCTTACTAAAATGTTCGAATACATTTTCATTTAAATAAACTCTCATACCTCACACAAGAATCGAGTATTAACGCCTTTGTTTCAACGGCGCTGAGGCCATTTACACACCAATGTATTAATAACGTACACTAATGCATTCTTTAAATATCATTTCATAGTCATATAGGTCTTTTCATGGTTTTATAAGCTTTCAGATGCATTACGTAAACTCACAGTGCATCATTAAATGCGTTGGTAGTTTTATAAATTATTTCATGACATTATGTTCGATGATTATTTAAGCCAATCTTAATGCATTGTTTCATTCATGTGATGAAGCCTAGATAGTGATAGTACTCCTCCGGGAATTTATCAAGAAAACACACTATTTCTTATTCAATTCTTTAACTTATTAATTTAAATACTTATCCAGTCTTAGTATATTGACTGTGACGTTAATAACTCTCTGTGAGCGCTACATTATTTTTAGTCAAATGTTTTTGTAGAAGAGGTAGCTTCTGCTTTTGTTAATTACATTATGTGTGCTAATTTTTTTAATCTTCATTTATGATTATGGTCTCAGACACGCAAAGTATAAAATTTTCTATTTTTCGCGTAGGCTTGATGATGTTTACCATTATTTTTATATCCTCTTAGCTATGAGGACATTTTTGGCACATATTTTCTTCCCCCAACCTTCATCCATCAATGAAAATCGTGCCCTGGAGATGAAAGTTGAGAGGACGAAAACAGCCATAGATCGTCGTGTGAGCAGTGGTGGGGGAAGAAATCGATGCGTTGAGTCGACCCAGCCATGATTCCTAATCGCACTTGAAGACACGGGACACATGTGACAACACTTCGAAAGCGTTTTGTGACATTGATCTGCGATGAGGCACTCCAGGCCTCACACTCCTATCTCTGAGTGACGATTATCATCCGATTTCCATCCAATGGCAGAGTTTACACCGTGCGTTCCTGAGCTATGCTGATGGAAGCGTGGGTGCGGGACTCGTGAAGCCTTGTCGAAAGGGTTATGGAATGGACATCTGTGAGGGAATGGGTGGGTGGAGTATTTCCCGCAACGATCCTCTCCCTGTGTGTGCCGTTCTGTCCTCGGGGGAAAGTAAGGGGGACCGAGTGAGCGACCCTGTGGGACTCTCCCCCTCGCATACGATAACACGCCTGGCGACGTCCGTCCGTTTCCTCACGCATTTGCGTCCGTCGGAACTTCGATCATCAACGAATGCACGCCGGCGATTATTACCGATTCCGGATCACTATGTGCGTACTCGCTGGAGCTCGTGTTTGTTTGTTAACGCAGGTCAAATGGCGATATGCTCGGACGATGTCCTCAGTCCTAATGTGGAATCGATTTCAGTTTGCTTGCGTCTCGGGATTCGAGTGTTCGAACTTTGCTCAGAGCGGGTCGCATAGAGCGTAAAGTAACGGGATCGAGTTTGATGGCTTTGTTATCTCGAGTCACCGGAGTCATGAGTTTTTTTCTTTGCTCCTACTTCCTCTATTACTGAGAATGAGTCACTGCTTACTCAGGCTTGAAATTTTCGAGCATATGCAGAGTTATATGCGCAAAACTAAATGGTTCAAATGCACTTGCAAAGAATTACCACAGTGATGTGAATAGAATATTGTCTTTAAAGTATTTTCAATCTTATAACACTGAATTTTCGGTTAAAAGATGGTTAACTCAGAAAATTTATCGCTGAGACAGCCCCTGAAGTTGCAAAAATAAATTTAATTGATAAAGCCTTATTTTATTATTTTTTTCTGCTTGTATAAATTGTAACCTTTCATGCTCAAATTATATTTCATTCTTGTTTTTAATAATGTTATTTTTCTCCTGCTTACTTTTTGAGTGCTATGGAGTATTTTCAAAGCACATTCTTTCTGCGTACGAAACGTAGTTTTCTTGGGTAAGTAATGAAAACTTAATTTTATGTTGGTAAATATATCAAGCTATGGCAACGTAATAACCAACCTTTATTAAATTAGTCCCTCTCTTCTTTCAATAATTAGCAATTAAATTGAGTTCCTTTTTATGATATTGATAGATTTCTACAGATTAATTGATATAATTAATCGTAGCGGGCGTAATATGGTGGAAATCCATAATCGCAGGAATAGAAGGATGAAGGAAATAGCAAAGTTGTTCATCCTTCTATTCCTGAGATTAATTGATATTTTTTACTTTTCCTATTTAACCCATTTTTTACTGTATCATAATATTCTAATACTGTGATATGGTTTTGCATTTCTAATTTTGTTGCTTTTTTGAGATTGTAAAGACATTTCTAATGATTTGTTGTATTTTAACGACAGTAATTTTCAATTTGTAATCAAATGGACATTAGAAAATAATTTACTGACAGTAATCGAGTCTGCATTGTCAAGTAATGTGGTGTTTTGCGCTGTGTAATATATCCTTATATCAATGGTGGTCTCTGCCAAATTATAGTGAATCGCTCGGCAGAGGTTACCCACTTCTCATCTTCGTTCAGCAAGTTGAACTTGCGGAAGTATGCCTCCCTTTGTATTAATTTTCCGGCAGAGTTGAGAGAGAAATCCGCCTTTTCTTCCCTCCTCGGAAGCGAGATATAAGGGGACCTCCCCTCTCCCTATTTCAAGGGAACAGCCTCCTTTTTCTCTCTCTCTCTCTCTCCCTCGCGAAATCCGGATGCTCTGGGATGGGACTCGGAAACTCCTTCCTCTCCAATAGCACGATATTATTATTGCATTCCGAACTGATAACCTGGCAACATGCTAACGGGATTGAGACGCCGCGCCTGGGATAAGAGAATAGCTTATTTCGCTCGCCATTGTTCCAACTCCGGGTGCAGTTCTACGAAGCAACGAGTATAGGTAGATACGAGGAGGATGAATCCCACGGTAAGGTTTTCTCTAAAGTCTTGCGAGAAAAAATAGGCTGCGGCGTGGATTTCTTTCTTTCTATGGGGAAGACGGCTTATTCCACTTCAAAGGTCTTTCTCGCACCTACCTTCCGAGCTACACTGTGCCCTTTTCAAGACTTGGAAATCACACGGGCGAGTGCTCTAGATTCCTGCGGCATCTCGAGCGAAGCATATGAAAATAGCACCCTACCGGCGTATTTACGATTTACGCGGTACTCACCATGGCGAATAAATAGTGAGACTCTTAAGTCTCATCGAGTCTTACACCGAAATAACGAAATCTTTTCCTCTGCACCCTTCTCTGTTCTGTTGTTCTTACTTATCCGTTATTTCCTCACCCACTCCTTGAAATGTGTGTGGTGGAGAGAAAAACTCATGGAGTTTGTTGTTAGATAGAAAAAAGTGCGTTAGTCCATGTATGAACTGGATATCCATAGAATACCCACATAAAAACAAACTATTATTTAGTAGAATTCAAACCTTGAAACAAACATATTCGGTAAAATTTCGCGTTTTTTACTTCTCCTTACCCAATTCGTAATCGTACAGTGCGCATATGCCATTTTTACGGGACAAACGGAGCGTGACTAATGTGTTTTGGAGTTACCAAGAAATTGGTGGATGCAAGAAACCTGATGATCCCTGGTTAAAAGCTAAAAATACAATGTCAAATCACTAAGGGGTCTCATGAAAAATAATGATGGAATCAAAGAAAAAAAGGCTTAACATGACCGTATGGGAAACCAGTGGGAATGTCTGAAGGGGAAAGACTACGAAGGATCATAGAATTCATTAATTGGATCAGGGCGATACTGAGTGTTTAAATCAACATTGGTTGACACAAAGCATCTGCAAAATCAGCCATGTAGTTAAGGTTAAGCATCATTTGAAAACTGTTAGCTATGCTAGAATAAAATTCGACAGACAGATTGGCTAAGAAGGCATTCATATTGCAAGGTAAAGAGTCAGACGGTAGGTTTGGGTAACAGAGGTTAAAGTTGATCACCTAAAATTAGTCAAATAATCAACAAGCAGTGAGTCACCACATATAACTACTACAAATTTAGAGACAATAAAGTAAGAACCTTTTGGTACTTAAATGTAAAACTTAGGACTTCGGTTTCCTCTGCGGCCAATATCTATCGTATGAGTAATATGCTTATATCTTTTCCGTGAATTACACCTTACTAAATTTGGCCGTGCACAACATGAGAACTAACTATGAACACGGATAAGAGCTTAGCACAAATAATCCTATCCTTGTGAAACGGATATAGTACAACACTACTTCAATTGCACAATGTTTTACGTGGTACGAGCTCGATTCGATCCAACACTCCCGTATAACTAAAAAATGATAACATTTAATGTCATTTCTTCTTGATAATGGCACTGGAATGTTGAAACCGATTGAGATTTTAACATTTGGAGCTGGTTGGAATTTACAAGGTTTTCAATATATTTATTTAGTCATCACAGATTGAGCGTTTCAATCATTCTCATAACACAGAATTGATAGAAGTAAGAATTGCAAAAAGTTTTTAAGACTTTAAACGGCTCATACTATTAAAGCTGCTGACCCACCAAAAACCTACGCCAGCAATCAAGTGTTAAAGACAGAAATCATTCAAAACAATTCATATATTGATAGTCGACCATAAACATATCTCAAAATATTCCACACTCCTTAGGGCAGCGCTATCTTCTCTCCAATTTTTCCTAACCTGATACGCCAACAGGTCCTAAAACCCCCCTCAGCAGTCAAAAAGCAAGTATTTTAGTTTTCTAGAGTAGTACTTGTATACAATAATGCCACTGACAGGAGAAATCCTAGTCGTTTCCAGTTCTATTCAAAAGTCGACAAAACCAGATACAGAATTTTCAATTTTTTACAAAAGAAACTTTCATACAGAAAGCACACTAATTTCTTTCGGGCACGTAGACATAAAACATTTTGATCCAATGGCTTATGCGAACAGAATCATGAAAACACCCATATTATGTTTCTAAATTTAATTTGAGGCTTAAGAGCACGCTTGACGATACTTAATCAACTCTCTGCAGCCAAGTCTAATCCCTAAAAAAAATGGTTGACTCGAAATTACCGACATTTAAAAGCAAAAAAGTGAAAATTAGGGTCTTAAAATGGTTTTATTACGATTAAAATGGCTACATGGTAAAATATCCTGTTTTTTTAATGCAGGCATCAAATTTGTGGTGCAAGATTCACACTACAAAATAAAATTACCTAGAACTATAAAGCAAAGAAAATTAGGAGGATTTTTTTAAAACACCTGTCCCTTTGAGAAATTACTGGTATCTCTGTTTACGGAAAAGTGAAAATTAATAACAATCTGAATAAATTAATAACCTTTTCCGACAATGCATGCGTGAAGCGTTACTAGGACAACCTTGATTAATCCTTACTCAGCGCAGCTCATAATCGAGGCCCGAGTTTCACATTTCTCTGACAAGAGGTCTAGGTACGGTCTACGTCGACACTGGATTGAAATTGTTAGATAAAGAGAAGAGAGCTGCGTTGGAATGCGAATGAAAATACCCTAATAGCGAATGCAAAGCGGAAATTGAAATCACATCGTAAATGGATATTCTGTTCTCATCAAGATCAAGCCCAAATACCTACTTATACTATATACTCTACTAATACCTAACATACACTATACTATACTATACACAATGTGTGTACAAGGTCTCATGTGGATCGCGCAGGGCGACATGTGTTCCCCTAGAAACAGGATATAATTTCAAGTTCAAAATATAAATCTTCCACTTAAAAACGAAAGGCAAAAATTAGACTCTCTGGAATTTATGGAAATGAAGGTACAAAATAATCGGAACACGCTCCTGATGAATGCAAATCTATTCCAGTCTACCTCGCCATTTATCACAATAGAATTTCAAGGACTGAGGCGTGCATAAGGCAACAGCTAATTCCATCAAGATTAGAAACACCATTCCATGTCAACTTCCATCTCGACAACATGAGAGGCTGGGCCCTACCTTTTCCGACCTTTCCCATAGACCCCCAATAAGAGCTTGGGATTTAAGGGTTTTTCAATTTTTCTATGATTTCCTGCCTTTCGTACACAGCCTCGCCCAACCATCTATCTTCCTCCCACATCATAGAGGACCAATTAAAGAAGGGCACGGGATCAACACCTAGGATAAGAGAACAACCAGAAAGAGGACTCCGTGCTGACGATCGAAAGGTTCAAGACGACCAAGGAGGTTGTAAATACCTGGAGGAGGCACCACTGCCCTTAGCGAAAAAACTGTTGAAATTTCAACAGTTAATTAGGACTATTGTTGAATCCAACAGTAACTGCTGAATCCAACAGTAGCTGTTGAATTCAACAGTAAATTGGGACCACTATTAAAACTAACAGTAACTGTTAAAACTAAAAGTAAATTAAAAAATCTAATAAATCCAAAAGTTATTGATGAATTCAGAAGTTACTGTTGGATTCAGCATTTACTGTTGGATTCAATAGTGATCCCAATTAACTGTTGAAATTTCAACAGTTTTTTTCGCTGAGGGTAGTTTCGAGCGTGGAGCGAAACGTGGCCGGAATGGAGGTGCTTGGGTAGGACAAGCCACGCCCACTTTCACAAAAACATTGACAAACCAATTAGGGTCAATGCTTACTACTTGGTGAAAATTTTGGTCATAACTCGTTAATACATTAAAATAGACTATGGAACGCACAACGTAAACCTTTTTTTTCTCTTACTTCATCGGTAGTCTTCGCGAATTTATGACTCAAACATCTCTTTTCCCAGAGAAAAATTGTTATCAATCCCTACGGTTACGTTCTACAACCAGCTCAGTTGAAAATAAAATTTTACGAAAGCAAACTAGTCATTTACGTGCAACTATACTGGTATTTGATTTTGTTGTAGTCAACGGAAATCTAATAATTACAGCAATAAAGTGTATTTTCAAGGATATCCCCACAGGTAAAGTGGCTAAGAGACAGCGAGTTTATACATTGATAGAAGTGTCGCGAACGATGGGAAAATCCCATGACAATCACCGGCGAAATACTAATGATTATGGTAGCATTTTTCACTTGATGTAGTACGTTCTCAGAAAAAAAAAACTTAGCCACCTCAAAATATCAATCGGAGACAAAGTCCAAAAATTGTCAAAACAAGATTGCGGAACTTTGACCGAGCTAAAAACTCGGAAACAGAGCCTCCAGATATTTACAACCTCCTTGAAGACGACACTAAAGACGCGCGAGGTACCCTCACCATGGTACCTTTCTCCCTCCCCGACACCCTTTCTCCCATTACCTTCAATGTTCTCACTGGCTCCATATGATGCACTTGAAAATGTTGTTGAAAATATATGAAATGCGTCGTACGAAACTGAATTCAGAGGAAATATTGCAATATATATCTTTTTCGATTATTACCCCGTCAGCTGCTGTGGCGAAGACAACATTTTCTTCCACCTTCGGGTCAACGATCAGCATCTTGTAGCGAAGGCAACAGTCTCGCTGGCAGTAGTGACAGCGAAACTGTTGTCCTCGCCGCAGCAACCGACGCAGAAGTAACCAGAAATGAAGAATATTATTCCTGCAGTGGTTATCTACGTTCTCACATTGCAAAGTCTAATTTCGATGGTATTATTAACTTTCACCACATCGTGTCACACATCATACCTCTTCAAAAAGTTATTGTGCTATTTGGCTTCGTCACTACTCGAGTGGTCCTAACGTTTCCCGACCGTTGCTGGCCGCTTAATCAAGGGATCCTGGTGGGGCAGGGAGTCTGATACCCTGAGAATAGCTTCCTCACCATATTCAATTGAGAAAGCGCTCATCATCGGTCGGGAAACGCAGGGGCCAACCAAACATTAACGCGGCGAAATACCCCAACAAATTATTAATCACCATGGTAACGATATTTAAAGGAGGATCGCGGTGAAATGCTGTTACTTTGATAATGACACAAAAAGAGTTGAAACATAAGTTCGTTGACGAAACACTAACGCTGGACTTCCCTAAGTATAATTTATAGCACATGAACTTATTTCCAATTATCGGGATTTTCAGATTGGAGTGCAGGTGCGCTTAACCACGATTCTTGAATCATTATTTGGCTTGCAAATTGGAGACCAGACATATTTATGCGTACAGCTGAAGGGACACAACAAGAAGAAGGGCCCTCGGTAAAACACAAGATTGGACTCAGGCTCTAAAGTAAATAAACCTTGAGAGAAAATGGTCATTTCCTTGTAGTAGTCCCTGCATAATGTTTACGACAGGTGTCCCAGAGTGGTCGCCGCAGGCCGTAACCTACCGCCTTTTCGTGCCATTCTGATCCGACAGTAGATGGCAGAAAGGTCACAAAGTACGCCCAAGAGATGGGGATACACATTTACGATCAAATTCTTTGAGGGACACGAGAATGTTACGATTCGGCTCTCGAGATCGTTTCATGGGTAAGGTTAAGGCTTCAAGAAGAGGAGTCAGGGAAAATATCGTATAGATTTGACGTGTCGGCCACAGAGAGCCAGCACAGCTTCTTTTATGACAAAGAATAAGAATTATTTTACCTTAGGTGAGGGAAAATCCACGCGACTTAAGTGGTAGGATTCCTTACCTGTAAGCAAAGAAGAAAAAAGTTAGCTTTCAAATGAAATAACGATGTTTGTAGAATAATTTTATGCCTTGCATTACTTCAGTCGTGCCAGTTTGCCAAATACATAAGCATTGGGTGGATGCATTAGGCCTAATAATTTAGTAGGTATCACTAAAATATGTAAAAAATACAGCACAAAACCTTTAAAAAGCATTGGAATAAATTATGTATAAATTATATCAACTACAAATATTCATAACAAAAAAAGGTGCTACCAACTACAATAGATAATCATTTAAGAAAATTACCGATGAATACGCGTGGAATTCCAGCTAATTATTCCAGCACAATGTTATTGACTACATATTAATCTTTTCTTGGTCACCCATTATTAATTCAACATCGATTCCGTTTCAATTTAATAAATACTAAACAGCTAAGAGAGAAGGTTATACCGCGGGCTTAATGACGCAGTAAACCTAAGTCCTGAAGGACGTATGTAAGTCCCGAAGGTCTTATGCCGTATTTTAGAAAGGTATTTCTAGCATGAAGACCCCAAAATATTAATTGAATTGAGTGACTCTTCATCCATTCGCATTTTTTGTTCAAACAATAGCCATAACATCTGGTAACACTGCACATTCTAGCAATTCATCATCGTTCCCAAAATATTTCCGCGTCGAATAAAATGCTCTCGTCATATTTGATGCGACGCATGGAATTTTATCCCTCTCTCGGACCGTCAGTATTTAGTAGTTAAACGACATGAAGCGCCATTTCATTTTTCAATACGCGTCGCTCGATTTTGATGGATGTCCCGAGCCCTCGGGTCGTGATTTATCTCGTGAGAAATGTCATCTAAAGCCTCTGCGTTATTAACCTTTTGGCCTACATCGGTTCGACGCTTCGCTATGACACATTTTGGACGGAGATCAAAAAAATGCCTCAGATCCGGTTACAGTGAAATGGGTCATGCCATTTCCATCCCAAACTTTTCAAATGAGCTAAACTAAAAGTTCCACGAGAGCAACACGACTTCACCCTCGTCTTCCAAACGTGATCTTCGATAAAAGTCAGGATTACGGACGCTAGACGAAAATGATCGAATGAGTGGATTCAATCTCTGCAGATCCATCCACCTCGAACTTTTTCCCCCTGTATTTCTGCATGAACAACTCTATTTTTTGCTTCAAACATAGCAGGGAGAGGCTTCACGTATGTAACAGAATTAATTTTCACGAAGCGCACTTGTGAAATGTTAAAAAGCTGTCTCTGACGATACCTGCTTTTCTACATGAATGCAGTCTTTTTAACGAGTGAAGGTGGACGCATTGGGTAAAAATAATTCCTAAATCTACCATCAACTTATTGAACGACTATATTTTTAGAACGACTAGAAAATTCAGGAATAAAACTTGTACGAAAGTATGTGAACCATGGACAGCATTTCTCATGTTGGTTGTTGGTTGGTAGAGAATTCTCATCAGATATGAAATTAGATATCCTTGTTGCGTCATTTCATCGAAGCACTCTATAGGCTTTCTATCTCTTACTGCTCAAAGCTGTATGAATTTGCAAATATAGCTACATAATTAAATTACTCAGTTATCCTCACAACATCAGTTACATATGAAGTTTGGGTTTTCTGGAGAATCGAAACAAGATTTTCAACTCAAATCTCTTTAAGATGCAACACTTTGGTAGAAACATATTAACATATGAAGGGTAATGGTATGAGGTTTACCTATAATATATCGGGAAATTTACACATAATGCTCGCTTCATAATCCTTAAAGGAGAAGCTAAATAATGAGAACACCAGCAATTGTAAGAGTCAATAGGAGCTAGGTGATGTAGGGTGTTTTTCAAACATTTTCCACAATTTGGTAAATAATTGTGAACTGCAGTACAGTATTTTTAACATACATCTACAACAAGCCTAGCTAAATTACTCACTCCCAATTTTTTTCCTCCTCGTTCTTATATGAGGCAGGATCGTTTATAATTTTGCTATTCACTACCTAAAGTAGAAAATACGAAATAAATGCAATTGATCCAACATCTCAGCATATTTGTATTAAACTATGTATCACTTCATTACGATTAAATAAATTACTGCGGATTGATTGCAGAATCGCAGCATCCAATTTCATAAAAGAGATCATCATTTGAATACGTAAACCCACACAAAAGCTATCGTGGAATTGGTTATCTTTCTCAATTTAATCCAAAAACCTGTAAATAATAATAAAATGTGCATAACTACAATATAAATACTCCCATATCTCTCTTGCAAATCGCTTTATATAAGGGTTTGGGTTCATCTTCTCCCAGAAAATTCAATGAAGCGGCACTGAGGGACTAAAAACACCTAAAAACGTCTTTTTGGGTGCTGAAAGACAGCCAGGAGAGCTAGAAGAAATCTGCGCATTTAATAGCTTCGCCATGCTTAGTCTTAAAAAAAGACGTTTAAATGGGAAACGTGACAAAAAAATAAGTTGCTTTAAAAATTGCGACAGCGAGCAAGTAAAAAAAGCTTTGAGAGGCGAGAGGAAGGGAGTAAAAGAAAGCTAAAATCATGCGCGGTTCACTCACAAGCAAAAGACCCGCAGTGTACTCGAAAACTGAGTACTCAAAGTCAGAAAAAAATGCTGCCAAACGCGAGCAATTCCAATTGGATATACATCTGAGGTTTCTGATTATTCAAGCAATTCGCATGTCATTTGTATGTAATTAGAAGTATATTTTATTCAAAACCTAATAATTACTTAAAATATTGATTTTTAGACAAGTCGTACATTTTTATGAACACTTGGAAACTTGTCGCCAAAAAAAGCTTTTGTGACGCAAATCTTTTCGAGTTTATTAAAAGATATACATTGAAAAGTGTTTTAATCTTCAGGTAATCTATATTTATCATTACTAAACAAATATACTCGAGTGTAATAGGCCATGTTTTGGACAAACGAATCCTTTGTATTAAATTAGTGATCGCATCATTGCCGCCTTTGACTTAAAATTTAATTGAATTCCTTTGAGTGTATTTTCCTTACCTCCCCACAGGGGAAAACACATCATGATCGGCGTTCTTGTCTTCTTAGTCATTCCTTTACCTAATTAATAGAAAATTCAATATCCTTTGAAACCCGCAAGCATGATAATTCATTTTCATAATGAATACAACGTTTTTCATTTTGATTTCTCTTATATATGTGTCACCTCTTTTTACTTCACTTTTAATTACCGGGAAATATATTATTACTGGGAAAGGGGAGATTCACCTGATAAAAAAATTCAAAGGAGACAATGTAACCCACATTTCTTCAACAGAGTAACATGAAGAGGTAAAATTCTATGAGAATTATTCTGGATAACGTCTCGTATTTCAGGAAAATTCTAAAATTTTAGGTGATGTATTAAAATTATAATATATAAAAATTTTAATGTTGAAAATTGACTCCCTGAGCCTCGCATATAAATTTCGCAATAACCTTTTAACATACGATTCATTTGTCTAAAACAATGAAATTTTTTAAACTTTATACCAAACAAAATGATACATTCTCTCAGGCTAACCTAACTAGGAGTTAACTTTATAGCCCCTCATTAAATTTTCGGGAATTTAGAATTAGTAGATAAAACTTAAAAATTACCGTTAATATCCTGGTTGTCGAAAATGTGTATCAACGTTACTTATTGTAACAAGTATAAAATTATCTAAGTTTCCTTGGTCAATTTCAATCAAGGTCAAACTTTTCAAATCCCTACAAATGCTAAACAACTGAGAGCATGACGTGTATCCCTCGGAGCAAAATGTTCTCGTGAACCAGACACGCTGGAAAAATAATATAAATCCTTACCTCCTTTTCAAAACAAAACCGAGGATTTGTTGAGAGCTGGTCGGGAATAAATTATAAAAACTTGAATTTTTTATGAAGGGATGCAAACAACAAGGGGCGATGAAATCCTGAAACATTTCTGCAACAGAAGAATTTTTTCAGAAGCTGCCTCTTTCCAAACACACACTATCTATCCACACTCCACAACCCCACAGATGCGCAATGAAGGCTCTAATGACTCAATTCAAATTCCGGTTGCAAAATTAGAGGGCTTGGGAAAATATCAATGGGGAAAATGGTTGGTGGATAAGCATTTTTTTTCAATCGTCATTCGTCATTCTCGAACGCGGGTGATCAATTGTGTGGGGATGAGAGTTGAATGAAAAATAAAAATTTCCCACTTCCAAAACACTCACTCTCATCCCTCTCTCTAAATAACGATTCTGGAGCGCTAAAATATGGGTCCGCGCAAAAATTCGTATCGATCGAGATGGAGAGAGAAAATGAATGCGCAAAGGATTTAGGAACGAAATATCACGCATGTAAATGACGAATGCGAGAGAGACATTGTGCGTGGTGCTGGACAATGCGTGCTTATGTACGTATGCAAACATTGAAATTGATGGAACGGCAGAGGGAAAAAATATGGACTTTGATACCTTGCATTTGCTTATTTCACACTAGATAATCACAAAATACAGTCCATTTGCATAAAAGGTTCATGCAGTTTTCGTCAGTTTTCGTTCATGCATTTTCATCATAGAACTGTTTTGCCTAGATTTTGGTATTTCCTAAGCTCCGATGAGATTACTAAGCGAGTAAGAATACATATTCTCTTAATTTTCTGTAGTTTTGAGTTTTTGTTCAAACTTAAAAAAATAACCTCCATTGGGACCAAACTTTTCCATGGAAAGATGAAGAAAGAAGTGAACGACAAAAAAATGTTTGGTCCAAACTTTTGTACAATCATTATATGTAATCTGTTAACTTCAAGTATAATTCAAACAGTCTCAATGAATACAAATTACCTATTCATACCATTTTGCCCATCTGCTTTTCATATACCACCCACCTGCACCATTCAGTCGATCTCATAATAAATGGCAACTGAGAACTTGATAAAATTATGTTTTAAAAATAAAAAAGGATAAATTCAACATGCTGCGGGGGTAAAATAGCAGTAGTGAAAGAACAGTTGTTTTTAATGGCGACCTTGCGAGAATATTTTGGCCCATGGGACCTTCTCTGAGAATGGGAAACCAAAATAATATGCTTACTTTATAGGGCTTGGCTACTTTTGAATAAAAAAATACAGCGATTCATTAATAAAGAAAGGAAAAAAATGGGGCCATTCAAAATAACTTGTCACATACATCTTAAACTCGACCAGCTCGATGAATTCGACGAATTGCTCATCAGATAAACAAAAAAATATCACTTTTAAAGGATATATTCATGTACATATTTTTCAAGAAAATAACCACAAGCATACCAGAAGTAAATCTCTGCCGCGTCATCTAAACGTCGTTTTCATACATTCGTAATGATAGTTATTTCCCCAGCGGAATCAATGGATTTTCATAATACTCGGCTAAACGAAAACAAAAGTAGTCATTTCATTTGCTGATATTGTATAAGTACAAAGGAAAGATGACGAAGACAGTAGAGTGAGATTATCCCATAGAGATTTAATATGAAATTTTTTAATGCGTTAGAAATTGATTGGAATATGATAAATGCATGATGATTTCACTACGATAAAACAAACCATATTAATACGATTTGGACAGAAATAACGCAACGGATGCAAACCAAATTTCAACTGAGACCAGTTAATTAATTGAAGAGGACATTCATTGATGAAACAATCGAACGCAGTCGCAACAAATAATAATCGCAAGAGATATCAAATTTGACCAATTTCGAAAAGTAGCACAAATATAATTACAACTGTGAAAAATGTAATGATGCATTACAGCCCAAATTACAAGCGACTGCATGATCTGCTTTTACCAATTTCACAGGTATCATAATTTTCATCATTTTATTAGCTGATGGCGTGCTCTGTTGAAGATATTGGCCCGTTAAATGATAGACTGTCTCAAATTCCACAGCTACCCCAGATTGCCGATTGCGCCAATTGTCAGAGTTGAAATATGCACTCAAAATTAAATGGATACGTAAATTAAACAAAGATGTAACATGTCCGAAATGGGAACATAATTACTCTATTTTAATATTTAAAAAATTGATGTTACAGATATATAAAATAGTGCTGATTACGACAATTGGCTTCCAATGAGTTTGGCCCTAAACAGCATAATCCATAAAACTGACTTTTGACTAACTTCATTTTACAACAAAATTCATTCGAATGTCGATGATTGGTGTCATGTAAATAATATTGTATGACTTCATAGATGTCCCATTGGAACACTTTACATATCTGAGTAAGATTTTTTATATTTTACTTTGTAAAATTGGTCTTAATTCTGGTGATTGCATAAAACTACCGTTACATTTTACCGATTAGGATTTAAAATGGAGATATAAATGCCTTCATGCAGATATACAACCCAAAAATAAAAGAATAACAAACCCAACGAATAAATGATGAAATAAATCTCTAAATAAACACGTTCCGACAGGTATTGTTGGAAAAACTTCGGAATAGTATTTGGACGTCAGATTGCAATAAGGATATCATGACACGGTGGCTGCTCGCGACAAACTCACAGAAACATGGTGGCGGCAATATTTGTTGGTATATGGATAGCAATGTCACACACGGTAATGATATAGCATGTTTGACGCCTAGCCTCAGCAAAGACGTCTTTATGGCAGAGGGAGAGATTGACCTTTAAAATAGTGTATCCCATTTTGATACCTTTATCTGAAAGAAAGTCTAATTATCATTAGATTATTTTGCCTAATTTTCCTATGTTTTCCCTTTAGCTCAAACAACAAAATCTGCTTAAATAGAATCTTTATACATCGCAAATTTTTGGGAATGTGAAAAAGAGGAACCGAAAATGAATATGGCAGAATGCACTTACTTGTAAATAGGATCTAAAATGGATTCCTGTTTAGTAACTTTCGAGAAAAGCAAAGGGTGTGGAAATGAAATACGGTTGATAGAAATTCAAATATTTCTGGATAGTCATAAAATATGAACCGTGACACTTATGCCGCAGTTTCTAATAATTTAGCACAACGAAGGTTAATGTTTCATTTTTTTTAATATTAGAGGTGCAGTCATGCAAGATCCTTCGTAAACCACGAAAGATACATTCTTCGACGTCAATTTCACTAGCCCAGATTAAATTTTAATAACTAGCCTAATTGGGAATTTCAAAAATACATTATATTTATACTTATACTATTTTTTTCAAAATTACTTCACTTTAAATTATATTCATGTTATTCATTATATAAAATACAATGGCAAGTTATACAAAAGACTGTGTTACTCTTAACGCGCTACCTGCGTCGTAACAAATGTGATAGCGATTAATAATGAGCATTCATATCCTCGAACGTAACACAATAGAAATATAAAACAATCCGTACGATCCGTTCCAGTAACGTGATGCCGTGAAGTATCTGAATTAAGTAGGTGAGAATGAATTATAAAATAAGAAAGTAAAAATGGGAGACGGATGGATAGAAATCAAAAGTTAGATACTTAAAGCCGTACATAAAGAAGCCGGTGAATTCGAAGTGAAACAGATGTACCTTTTGATTCAGTAGATTCCGAATTTCGTCCACAGATTACAAAGATAAATTGAAAACTCCAAAAAATAATATCTCATAAAGTAAGGTTTCCAGGTCAGATTCCAATTATAAGAATCCACAGCCACAGCTCCTTATAGGGTAGTGCTGCAGTGGAAAATACGAAACGCCATTGCCAACATGTGACTCCCAAAAAGAGATCTCGAATGAAATAATGGCTCCCTGAAATGCAATTGACGTGATTTTAAAATGTTAATGGCTAATATATGTTTACGTGGACCATTTGGGAGGTCATCATGGTTCCACATTCATCAAAAAATGGGCATTTAACCAGGGGAATCGGATATATTTTGGTTTTGGATACCAGGAAGATCTGTATCAGAGCTTCCATTTCCTTCCTGATCGTGCGTCATAATCCTCGTCCTAAATTTTCTCCGAACACGTTACTGTTCACCTCAGCTTTAATAACCAGATCAAAATCAACCTAATTTTTGCCTAACCACGACCAAAATGTCACCGGAAATGTAACAGCGTGCACTACAAAACAAACGATGAAGATACTACTTACGATTGTTAACTTGAACGTGGTAGTCTCGTGAGTGATTGGAATGGCTGCCGATAGAACTGTTCCGGGTTAAAAACATCCTAGCTGAAGTCTATGGACACTCCAAGAACAATATCTTTAAAATTAATTTCCCCCCATACCCTTAACGCGTGAATTCGCACTTCGATGACGAAATTCGAGGCTTTATATAGGAAGAGCTTTGCCGTCACCTACTTAAACCAACACACCTACGGGCTGAATAACTTAGTGATTTCTTAAATAAGAAAGGCATATTTCGTGACGTACAAAACCAATGAATACAAAATAGTGCCACAAGTTGTCATCATAGGAAAATTATGCTAGAAATATTTTTAATCCCCAAGAAATCCTGTTACGAAGATCTTCTCACTTCCCTGAACTAAACAACCAATTTTGTCTTGATTTATCACTTTTCACACTTATATTCGCAAAGTGATCTATAGAATAGGGCCAATTTCAATCAAATAACATTTCCCTTATAGTTATTATATGGCATCTGAATATTTCACAAGTCAGGTAAGTCTTTTGCATCACATATGTCAAGAGCTTACCAATGATAGAACTATGCCACAGAAACCTACTGCGTTTTATAATTGCTATGCACTAAAATGTATACTTCTGAAGTCTCTTAGTTTGCAGTTGGCAGGTTACGGGGAATAAAATAGAAAATTTCAAAAATTTTATGATTCCATCTTACTAATTCCTGAGAGCTATGGTCAATTACGACAATCTTAATGGGGTAGTTTTGGTACCAGCAAGTCTGAGATAAGTTAGAATGATCACCAAGCATCATTAATACCAGTACATTAAAAAAAAAATTTTGCTACAATATCACTCAGAATTATATCGAAGAAGTCCCGAGAACTTGATTTTCATCAAAACAGCGTACAATTGTAGAAATAAAATGAAACTCTTGCATACATAATAACTGGCATGAAAGGAAGAGAAGAATAACGTTGTACCAATTGTACATGTTTTTACACTGCGCGAGAATGGAAGCCTACACAAAAAAAAAACATGATCCACCAAGAATCTAAATGATGAAGACATTCCACGGCCTCGTTTGTCCTAGTATCCGGGATTTCGGAGGCTCAATCCCAACAACTCACGCAAATCGTTCTCGCTGTTCTTTTTAAAATCCGACGAACGCTGTTCCAGCGACGAATAATTTTACGATGGCTCCAAATTTGGCCATTCACTATGGAAGAGGAGTGCGAGCCCTCAATATATCCCCGAGGGACTCGCATGTCAATTTAATGACCCCCCTCGTTCCCCCGCATCCAAAACGATTGTACTTTCGAGAATGCCCGACGATTGGACGCGGAAAAAGTGAACAATGCATCACACGGTAATTAACACGAGAATCCCGCGCTTTCCGAAACCGGGCATTGAAACGGTATTCCTCTGAACGCATCGAGCAAACGCATTGAATTCGAGCGAAGCGATCACCAAACCAATCACCGATGAGGGTTTTTCTTCATTTTATAATTTTTGCTTCGTATTTTACTTGAAATAGATAAATACGTTTCAAACATCCCATAGCATATCCTATTCAAGGAGGATCGGGTTGCTAGAGTGTTGTCTTTCCACCCGGCTGGCACGGGTTCAATTCCTGGCAGTGGCAGAGAATTTTCAAAGATTGCCCGATCCCTGTTTGAATGTTGTGTGGAGGACATCTCAAGCGCAACACTCCGCCCGTCGGATGGGACGTTGAGCTGTGATTCCCTCAGCGCCTTTCCTTAAGAGCAGGCTAATGCCGGGTTTCCCTCTGCCCTTCCCTCTATACCCTTCCTTCATGGTGCAAATTACCTCAGCTGTCGGCGCCCCCTCTAAATACCGTACTATACTATATCCTGTTCAAGATAAGATTAGAGGTGGACTGGGGGGACTATTTCAGGTGATCTAATTCTTTGGTCTCAATGGCAGAGGAGCTTCTATTTCCAACCAAAGAATTTCCTAATCATTTGCAGATTCGGGTCTGAGAGAAAGTTACCTCCCGTTCTACACAGGTAGGCCTGTTAAAAATGAGTTGCATTATTTATTCTAACCCAATTACACAAAAGCATTCAGATTAAAGGAACATTAAATCAGCTGTGATGCCTATGATCAAAGAACTCTTAGTAGAACTTAAATTCCCTATCCGATCCCAATAATCAAACCTTTCATTGTTCCTCGCTCCTTAACAAACCAGGTAGGTAAGCACGTTAAAAAATTAGTATTTTATTACAACCTGAGCACTCTAACACATAACGAGGCAAGAGATTGGTAGATCAGTTTTGATACTTATAACCAATTTATCAATCAACTCTTAGCAGAAATTACAAATTTCCTATCCATTCTCAACAATCAAACCTTCCATTAAAACACGGGAGCCACTCCGCAAGCTGCAAGAGACTAGGCCATACGACTCACCATCGTGGGCGAATTTAAAATTCAAATTCACGCGGAGCGATGCTGGCTATAGTTTTGCACGCTCATTTACACCCACGCTCAAAGAAGGGAGAGACAATGATGAATAATACGTCCATGGAGCTCTCGCTGACTGAAAAACATCGGAACGGAGGGAGAGGAAGACTCGAATATGGAGATTTGCCCGTATGAAACAAAACACTATCGGCCGTTGCTCGGAAATATAAAACCGGCGACGCGCATTGGAACGATTTCACGCCGACTGAGAAGCTTACTCAACGCAGTCGAATAGCATATAACGAGGCCCATATGATAACGCATCACTCCCATTCAAAGGCTCTCATTTCGTCACCATCACGTTCGAGCTCACGGCGATTACTCAAAGGAATCCTAACGACTTTAAATATGTGACTTCGATTAAAAAAAAACACTACTCTTAGCAGGTTAGAAAAGAAAATGCGAAATGCATTGGCTAAAATCAACGTCTTAAACATACAAACCACCGTCACAGTAAATGATGAATGGTAGCAATGAATGGAAACTAAAAGGCATTATAGGAGTAAGGCATTATATTTCAGCGGCGGGAAGCTGGTTCAAGAGGGAGTACAAATTTACATCTCATGGATGCGGAAAGTCAGCGAGCGTTAGGGCGACTACGTAGAAAAATAGCTGAATGTTCAAAGTATCTAACCATGCAATATGTATTGGAAAAAATCTGACAACTATGAATAATAAATTTGGAGACCCTACTTTTCATATGCCCCTCGTAAATAAATATGAATGCATAAAATATGATACTTAAGACGTTATGATAGCTCAATACCAACAAAATGACAACAGAAATTAGAAAAAACACAACAAAAATTGTGAGTAAATATTCGAGCGGTGGCATAGAGTTAGCATAGAACGCTGGAGTGAGTTTTAGAGGGCACTTAAAGTACAGGACTTTGTCCGTCGGATGGGACGCTAAGCTGCAGCTCCTTGCCGCACATCGCAATGCCAATAATTTGTCAACGTGGTTTTCTAAGGACATTGCTTCGTATCCTCGGCGTCTAGTCTAGTAAAGTTGGCGTCTCATTTGTCTGGATTGTCGAATACCTCACTCGGAATAACATAACTTGGCGTAACTACGACAAATAGCTATGCCTACCGAAATGTATCTATAATTTATTTCACTTATAATATTTATACCGAGCTACGATTGGTGGAATATTTCAGCTATGAGCTGTAAAAAAATTTATGCTACCCTAATCGAAGTCATTGCGAAATTGGGCTTCCGTTACGATCTTGAAATTTTCAGGGAAAATAGAGTAAAATTTTCCAAAATTTCCTGTACATAAAATTTGAAAGTTATCACAATTATATTAGGAGGTAACATTTTTGTATTAAAATGTTATAAATACATTAGTGAAGCGTTTTTCTCAATGCACTAAGAAAATTTAAAGATTACAGAGTAAAATTTCAAAATAAAGTCGTCACGAAATATCGCGAAGAACGAACAGTTGAGCGGGAGGAGAGGGGAAGGTTACCTAAATTGCACCAGTTTTGAAAAAAAATGACTTGACTTAAAAATAAGTGACGAAATACAAGTTTTAAATACTGTATCGTATAGGGAGGTATATCTACTTCAGTCACAATTTTTAGGGGCAATCAATTCCAAGTTAAACACAGGAATAAAAATTCAATTCCAAACCTTTGCAAACAACAAACCTTTGGATTTAGGCAACAGGTTTCCCAAATTGCACCACCAAGGACTGAAATTAGGAAATGATGTTCAACGGCAATGAGGGAGGCAGGTTTTAAGATTAGTTTTTAGATCCGTAAACGGAGCAAACATGCGTATTAAAAGACTTGGAAGAAGGGTGAAAAAGTTAAAATAAGGCATAACTATGACATTAATAATAAATGTAGTTTTTCTGCAAGATAAAAAACTGCAATAATTGAAAGAAAATTTACTAGTCTTTTGGAGAACTTTTTATTCTTTGAAATAGTCTTTTCACTGCGGTTTTTTAAAGAGTTCTTACAGAAAATACATATGCGTTCGTGCAGCATACAAAAGTGGTGTTGAAACCTCTTACTTCTCTGGAAATCACCCCTACCTGTCTTTTTCTTATAAATCTTTCGGTGATCTCTTTTGGACAGTTTTTAAAGCCTGTTTCACCTACGTCAAAGATGCGAAAACCATTTGGATTACTGTCGCTAAAAATCATTTTAAGGACGTCTAACAATGGTACACACTCTCTTTGTTAAATCTTTTGACTCTAGTTGTTGACACTCTCTTTGTTGAATCTTTTGAAGGATATATTCTCGGGCTGCCAAAGACTTTGTTTAGAGTAACATTAGATATCCATAATACCACTTTATACCAGCCAGTCTCTTAATTGAAAGGATTGGTTAAATGAGTGTAGAATTCAAGAGTTTGAAAAGCTATCTTCCTAGCATCTCTTGGCGTTAGCTCAAACAATTAAGCTTCAAAGTGCAATATAAATTCGTGCTACGGTTCCATCGGTAAAGCCGTCTCTCTTCCATTAACTGCAATATTAACACCACGATCCAAGCTCCTACCAACTTCTCCTCGGCAATGCCGCAAAAATCCCTTTTTCGGAATTTTGTATATTTCCTACAACATTCCTTCAATGTAATTTTTCCTTCGCTGTATTTATTGAAGGCAGATTTCGTGTTCTCAGGAGTCCATTTGCCATAAATCCTTTTCACCTCTTCTCCTAACTTCCCTTCCTCCATTTCTCTTGACTCTGGATAAAAAAACAAAATCCAAAACTTACGCCAGTGATCTGAGCCACTCACAGTCACCCAAATTGCGTCGGTATAGAGAGATTTTGGAGGGACCGTAATTTTATATAAAATCATTTCCTCTGCCTACACACGTCTTTATACCAAGCTGGCAATGGCGCAAAATGAAACACAATACCTCAGAAATGTGATACGTAGCTAAAGCTATGTAAATACAGCTTAGCTGTTTTTCATATTCTCGTGAAATGACGAAAAAATAGCAGAATAAAACACATATTTTCATAATATCCACGCTCCAGACTTATCACTACACTCGTGGCTGCAACTGAAATGTGGTGTGCTTGGGGATGCAGGAAGTTCTAAATCCAGCCATTAGATTGAATATAAGTCAAATGCATTTTTTCTAGGACGGTGCGATGGTGCTATAGATGCGAATTAGAAAGCGGTGCGATTTAGGCAACTCTCCCCTACATTAACCGACTATTTCTCTTGGCATAACACTGTATTTGAAGTTAAATGCTAAGCTTGAGAAATACTTACCTATAATTTGTATTCGTAAAAGGAGTTAGCGTTAAATGGAATAAAAACCCTTACGGACGCTATAAATATGATGCAGTACACGGCAAGGTATGATCATCATTCTCAAGGCACTACAATCGGTGTACCCATGTGACCATAAACTTTTCCTTTAATTCATGACGCCATGACTCACTTATATAACTAAAGGCCGCGTTCAGTGCCAACGGCGCGGTCAAAAGTATATTTTATTTCATTCCGAGACATTTCCAACATTGGAATAAATAAACTACCGCAAATACATGTATGTCCGCATATGAATACTTCGCAGCACCAAATGTAATTAGCACACATCAATTGAGAGCTATTGTTTAGCTGTGAAATCAACCCAAAGCACTTGATGATCGATGAGGCATTTATATTAAGTTAGAAAGTAAAATAACAAATGAAAACGGAATGGAAGGCTTTCTTAAAGCTTTCGATTTTCAGCGAAGAGATATTTCGATAATCTTTGAAAGTTCTTGTCGAATTTCCCCTCGGGGTTCGTACCTTTGTTTGCCAATGATCCGTTTAGAGACTTCCCAAATATCTTCAGAGCTGATAAATCATCATTAGCCCTGGGGATGTTCGAAATTTGCCTGAACAGAACCCCCTCCATTACGATGACATTAATCCAGTTTGAAACTCGAGAAGAATCCATTTAGCCCATTCTAGCCAAGAAGCATCGTGCCAAGATATCACCTACAAATGTCAGCAAACATTTATTTACACAATTTCCACCCCAAATATTCCAAAGTAAAGCAAAAAAAGGAAAACGTCATGCGGTCAATACCAATCAGAAGAAAAATTTGTTTAAAAATTCAAAGGAGGAGACGATGAAGACGAAGGAGAAAAATAAAATGAGGAGAAAATGAAATAAGTAATTAAACTTGGAGAAAATAATTTCAAAACAAGTGAGCAGCTGATTTTTAACGGGTTAAAAAATACTCCACGTACGTTATTAGTCATAGCAGAGTAGTAGTCACATAGTGGACATACATGTATTTGCCTTGTAACAAACCATATCATTATATTATATAAAAAATCCATTCATTAACAAGACAGGTTTATAACAGATACACATTGCTTATATTTGTGACATGCAATCGTTCAAACACCGTTTCTACTACTATTATTAAAGATAGTTAACTGGTTTATACAGTGTGGTGTGATTGATGTGACTATAAAGAAAAGCCCTAAATAATTGCACCGACATGTATTTAAATTAGTTTACTACTTACAGTGTTTTGGTATACTTTCTCATGGCAAAATTTAGACCATAAGGTCCATTAATTCATACCACGAGTATGGATTACAAACATTCACGCAACGGGAGCAGTGAAAATAATCTTGGCGTAATTCAGGCAAAAGGGTTGGCAGGCAAGCATTCTGACGAAAGTTATTTACCTAAGTCTGCATGCTGTTAAAAATTTCGTGTTTCTCTATTTTTGAGCCAAGCGGACTTTCCATTTCGTTTCCTCTGACTTCCGCTCTTTTGCAAACTTGGCTGACCACGGGCACCAAATAACCTGACTCCCTTTCCCTCGCTCGGCGAGTGAGTTGGGTGCACAAACCAGCCGACGGAGCTACAAGTGAACTCGCTCATGGCGTTAGACAGGGTAATGCGCGACTCTTGTTCCTCGGGCGCCGCCGTTGACAATAAATGGAAAAAAAACGCTTGCGGAATGCTGCAGGAATTATCACTTATCTGAGGCGGGTAACATGCCAGGCGGCACAACTCGAGGAAGTGAAAAACAGAACTCGAGAGGAAGAAGAGAAGAAAAATGATTTTCATGTAGGCGATGCCTAACTGCGTAATTTTGCAGGTATTTGGTGAAATATCATTTAGTTCCCAGGCTACGATTATGAAAGACGAGAGTGAATTTTTATTAACAAGACTGAATTTGATAATCTATTCGGTGATATTCCATTTCCCTTATTTAATTGTAAATAATAACTTAAATGCTGAAATATTGTGACATAAAAACACGATACTCATTTGATATCACTGTATTATATTCGTCTTAAGTCTATTCAGCTATTTAACGTTTAATTTTGACATCAGTCCATTATCGCGCTGCAACCATTGGTGCACCTGTTTATGTCTTCTAAGCTGCTAGTTCACTTCCTAACTGAAGTGAAGCCACGACGTTTAACGTGAATCGCTTGACTTTAATAACAGGAGTTTTTTCCATCAAATAATGCCATCAATACCGATATAATTTTCCTAATACAAAAAACTTCCCTTAAGTGTAACTTAATCATTAGAACTGTAACCCGCGGTGACTATAAATTATAATTTTTCATAAAATATATAAATACCTTACATAGTTCTACTTTAATTATTATTATCAAGCTTTCTCATCACACTAAATTCAACGTGTTGATATATACATTCACGAAAAAAAGCTAAATAAAGCATCAAGTAATAAAATTTTGAGTTATTATGCGATTGGTGGCAGGAAAAATTGTAGTGTACATAAAATTCCCTGGAAGTCTACTTTTTAACAGTAGCCTTTTCGAAGTATTTAAAAGTACCACATTGAGATCTAGCGCTGAGCTAAATTCGACTTATTGCCAATTTTGACGAAACTACTTTCATTAATTCTACCTTAACGATTCATACCTTTTTCCTATTTCAAAGAGGTTTAACACACCACAAAATTATAAATCCATATATTGTCTTAACTCCATTCCACCGTTTTCCAACTCAATGTTTTTCCGAAAAGGTAAACTATAAAGTGTAGCTTCGCGAAAAGTTAATCGTAAAATCAATTAATGAGATATGAATGATAAGAAGGGTTCGATAGGGAATGCTGCACTCAATAATATTTTCGATAAAGGTAAGACATTTTGGTGGATTATCATCGAAATTCGGCGTCATTCCTTAAATAAATCGCATAAAAAGTATCCCATGCGAATAAATACATTAGCAATAGTTTGCACAGCAGTCTATTCTAAATAAAGGTTCGAATTTATCACTGGAGTAACATTGAATTTTTCATCCCTACTGTTCCGCAATATATTCCCCTAATTTTACGATCATGCCGTAACGTTGGTTTGCTAAGCAAGAAATTCTGGAGCAGATGAAAGAAGAAAGGAAGGGAGGAACAGAAGAAGCCGAAAAAGCGCACGCAGAGGGTCCAAGTAAGGCTTTCTCTTCCCATCTGTTCAAGGGCACCGCCTTCCACCACTCTCGTGCATTTTTCACTTCGCTTTACGACTTAATTTGCGCAGCGTCCTCGAGGAACCGTCGAAATAATCTTCTTCCCCAACATTTCTCCCCCACTGCCCCTAAAGCAGTCCTTCTGCTTTATTATCTCTCCCTCACCCTCCTTCTTTCTCATCCTTCGCATTCTTCGTCTTCCTTCTCCTAAGTACTGCCATTCTAGGGTGTTCTGAGGTATCCGCGTCTTATCTCCAACGCTCCTTATACAGCAAAACATGCCACTGAGATATGGTCGATTATTTAGGTATCTCGCCGGCGAAAAAGTTGGATGAATATAAAAAAATCGATATATTTGCGTAGTTGGGAATAAACTTTAGATTTTCACCCAGGAACGTCAGTAAAATAATAATACCCTTAATACTCTAACCATTTTCAAGAGTTTTCTCTCATTACAAACATAAAGTTTCGTTATTTTCCATCAATACTTACGACTTATTATCTTGATTACATCGTTATCCTGTTGGTTGCTTCTACCCACTATCCAGGATTATATTGCATCACTGATTTCTGGAGGTAACCTATTTCTACATTTTGGAAACCCATTCCATCATGCATGAATCCTCGGATGCTATTGCTACGGAATTCATCCGGTAAGAGAGAATTGCAACAGAATGAGCTAGATATGGACTTTTTATACGAGTAAAAGAGTCGAGCGTCAATGTGGATGCATCAATCACTTCTAATAAAAAAACTGGATATTTTGGGTAAACATCCAGGCTATAAGCTAACTTTAAGGAATATTTTAGATATTTACGGGTTATTTTAACTCCCCTGCAACAGCTTATTCGACTCGCATATTATGACACAACTGCCTACTCACATTCCCTTCCCTAATGCCGAATGTTCCCTAAAATAAGCGGCATAAGTATTGCCTATTCAAAATTTACGAAAAAAACAAATCTTGATACGGATGAAACTTTTTCATCCAAGCAATTTTCAGTCTTGAGCAGATAAGCGTTTCGCAGTTCGCAGACTGTTAAAATTTTCCGGCAATTCAGATGATCTGATACTGGTGATCGGAGATATCCCGCTAAATCGAAGGGCCGGATGGATGCAATGTGACTTTAACTGACTGCTGGCCAACCTTGCTCGATCGCTTTAATTCGTAATGAGTGAAAGCAGCGGCAGTGACAGCGAGAGCGGTGGCAGTGACCCAAACCGGAAGGACGCCAACCGGCCCCGAGGGACAAGGTGACCGACCGCACGGTGAATTCTCGATGGAAACGAAAGTGCTGCCGCCACTTGGAGCCTTCAAAAAACACTTTCGTGGCCGGTCACTGAACGCCACTCTCATCGGCGAACCACAGAATTAGTTCGGTATTTATTAAAGTTACGTACGCATCCCCAACGTGGTGTGATGGGAGAACATACGCCCGGAAGGTTCACTGAAGAGAGAGTACTAGCGAGTGTGATACGGGCTTTAAGGGTTGAGGCCAGGCATTTGGGCTTTGTTTAAAGAATACTAGGAAAAAGCGACGAAAAAGTGAGAGAAATTATCTAGTTCTCCCCCGTTTGACCACACTCGGAATACGATGCCAGTGGCTGGGATCTTCATGAAATAGACTTGAAAACAGTTAGAACGCATGCAGAGAAGAGCTGCCAGGTACGTGAAAAGTCGTTACGATAGTCTCGTTAGTGTTCCTGACCTCTTAGATAAGCTCGGATAGGAATCTCTGTGCCTTACCGTAGACTAAAAAATATGCAAAATTTTTGCGGATTCCAGAGCAGTGTATTTTCCGACGAGGTTAACTTTATCTTACGAACGCCAACGTACTACTGTAGAACAACTCATATAAATAAAATAGGAGGAATAGTAGAACAGATAGATTCAGAATGCTGTTTTTTCCACGACCGATAAAAATTCTAAACGGCAGCGTTAGAACTTAAGAAAAGGTTATTAGACTTGTAATTTAGCCTACTAACTTACGTATTCCTTTACGCATGATTCTGAGTTTTCCTAGTATATTTTGCAGCATTTTTTCAAGTTGTAGCCTCATATTCAGATTGCCTTCATGAGTTCGCAAGTTTTGCCTTTGCAAGAATGTCGAAGTTTAATTTGTTTGTATGCGAAATATTTTTTTGTACGCGTGGTGGACATGTGAGAATCCTCTCGCACGCTACATGTACATGCTGGTGATGATCACTCCCTTCCAAATACCCTAGAGGTGGCTCGCAGGGTATTATGTAAATGTAAATGAGCAGTCTCTCCAGTTAATATGATGTTGAATGAGGTTGCTCTTGTCAGAAGACATAAATTACCATACTAAAATGGAATCTACCGGGAGAGCCACCACCAGGGAGGGTGGCACGGGGTGATTCCACATGATGCATACAAGACTCAGCCTAGCCTTAATCAGATTACCCACTAGTTCGCCGGTCATAGGCCAAGCACTCACGACAACGACACGTGGTCAGGCCAGAAACTAGAAGAATGCCACGAAAAAGAACATGCTACCATATAAATAAAACAACTAGTTAGTTAAAAATGTAATAAGTGATTTATGAACGAATTAAAATATCCCAAAAAATTCATTCGGTAATAAGTATTTACGAATATAATAAGATATTTGCTAAAACTGCAGAAATTATTTTACGTAGTCTGAATCAAGCCACATTAGCGCTATCGCAATTATTATGGTCTCTTATTGTACGCGGAAAAATTATCGTAAATTTATAGGTTCTGTAGTTTATTCCCCTAATCTTATCCTTGTGATCGTTTCTACATTGAATCGGGTTAGTAAGGTGGTTAGAGTATTAGAGTCACACCCTGTGGGTCCAGGTTTCTGGCAGTGGTGGCTATTTTTCAAATATGATACACAATCCCTGCTTGAGTGCTGTGTGGAGGGCACTTCAACTACAGCACAGCGTCCGTCGCATGAGACATTGTGCCGTGGTCCCATTGGCACCTTTCGAAAATTGGAGAATAATTCAGGCGTCTGGTTTCTCTTCACACTTCCTTTATTAGCCTTCCCCAGTAGCAAAAATTACCTACCTCCGCTGACGATAGGCGCCTGCAAAAACAATACAATTCTGAAATATTTGTTTCGTAAGTGTTCAGACTAGACGGATAAATATCACGCACCAATTAAAAAGGCATGCTATCTACATGTAAAAGACACAAATGAAATTTTTAGCTCATTTCTTTCCATTCTAATTATGACATTCGGTTTCGCTGCGAATGCCAATTAATTTAAGCAAATATTTTGATTTTTCACACGTTTGGCATAGAATTACGCAATCTGTATGTGTAGCAAAATTTAACCATATTCAGTGCCCATTTCGGTGCTTCAATTTTGCCACGTTTGTCTCGGAGAGAAAAACAGTGCTCAGTATAATTTTCCCCACCACTTGTTCGTAACTTCATAATATGTATCCAATCTATTACAGTATAAACTATTATTATAAGTAATTTTCGCCAAAAATTTTTAAAATTCTGATGAAAAATGAAAATTTAGACTACTCAACGCTCAAATATTACAAGAATTTCTTACTTTAATTGTATATTCATGTAGAGATGGTGATAAAGAGTAATAGTTAGGCATAATTACGAATTAAGTTAGCTATAGGAAATTCGGACGTAAAAGCTTCCACCAAAAGTACCATGGGTCCTTTAAAATGAAAGCGAAAGAAGTTACAGAGCATGAATAATACATGTGATTGATGAAGTAAAACGTGATACATTAGCGCACGTGGAAATTTGGAGCACGGAAGTACCATCCCACTATACCATTAACTTAATTACGCATAAAGAAAAACAACACGTGGCTTGAATCGTATAGCAATCCTTCAGCCGCATGGAGAAGCTTTGATTTAGGAAACACCTCCACTCACTCGCGAGATGATGTTCTAAATTCTTTGAAATATTCGCGATGCTTTTCGACGAAATAAGTCGGAAACCCCGTGGGATCCACGCCAATAAAAAAATGCCTGCCAATATCCGGTATCCTCGTGCGTTCGCGTGCGGAAGGAGAGGGTCGATGGGAATAATTCACTTCCATCGGGCGGCACGGCGCCCTTAATATTCCAGTCGGCCGATGAGCGGCCACAGGGTGGATGGAGGTAAAAAACAACAATGCGGTGGGGAATGAAAGACAAAGGGCTGTTGGTGGATAACGCTATTTAGGAGCGGCAGAACGGAAGGGTCGAAAGGCATCGAAATGGTAATATCGATAGTTAATATCGATTTCATATTGAACCTACAATATATCGAATCTGCGATATATCAAACTTACGTATTATCGAACTTTTTTAAAATTTTATTCCCAAACATCCGAATACAGCTCTCATAGGCCAATTTAAATCGGGGTATTCAACAATGAAACGTACACGAACAACCATGCCCTGGATAAGTGAAACTTACCCAGGCGGGACTCGAACCCGCGACCTCATGTTTGGCAGGCGATGACTTTACCCCGCCGCCCCCGAGGCCGGCGATATATTGAACCTAAGTCTATCGAACTCACGATATATCGATGTATATTTAATAATCTTGGTTTCAAGGTTTTCTCAGCGATTAGATGCACTATTACATTCCATTTTCGGGTTAAATTCCGTTTCGTTCCTGACGATGTTCCCAGTTGGAGGAATAAAACGTCGAGTTAAATATTAAGCACGTAGCACGTAGACGTACACCCGAAAATGGATTGTAAGAGTGCAATATTTAATAATATTTATCGATGTGCATTTGTATTGCCTTATTTTCATTGAATGGAAATCCCTGCATAAGATTATATCTTATTGGGCGCCCAATTCTACCGATTATCTAGGTGTATTTTTTGTACACCGAATATCTTAATTGCTATAAATAGTTCAAATCAATCTCAATAAACACAAAGACACAAAAAAAAGAAACACTCACACGGGAAAATAAACTTGGGAGCTTTCGAAGTAGACTTCTTCATCAACCTGACTAAGGTATATATAAAAAAAAACGGAAGAATATCGATTTCACACAAGGTATATGTACTCGCAACCAGTTCCACCTCCGCTTTAATGTGTATTTTGTCTTATTGATGATTTATTTATTTTAATAAATGAAATTAGCACCGGCTAATGCTAGGAAATATAAAGTAAACGTTAGTTACAATTTGTCTCTGTCTTTATTGAAAAGCATCCGGGGAAATATTGAGACAAAATTTTCAAACTTTATTATTGAGCAAGTATTGACAGGAGTCTATGTGCTGGCAAGCGTTTATTGTATGGACACCAAATATCTCCAGGCAGTGGCATAATATTTAAACTAGCCATTCTCAGCCAAAAAAGACCCATGAAGCGGGAGTGATGCGTCGTATTAAGGTGTATCAAGTGAACAATTAGTACATGACACCGAATGGTACATATTAGTCATTTAATAAGTGCCAATATGGAAAATAAACCAGCAAATTCTCTGATGAACTTTGCCTTGGTGGCAGGTCCTCATATTAAGAGATAGATAACGTCCCGTTATCGATTTTTTAAGCATACATCGTTATGAAGGCTAAAAATTCCGAGAGAAAATTTAACACACGCTGGTTGTCATTGCATAATGGCACGGACCTCCGGTATTCGGGTCACTGCGCTGACATTAAGCTTGTCATGACCTGTGATTCCCGAGGCAATTCACAGAGTTGCACTGGACTGTTTTCCGGCGAATCGATTAAGTGAAGAGTTCTCGGTATCGCCTCTGGGTCAGAAACTACATTATTGCCAACATTTCGATGTCTGACTGTGAGCCCTGAGGATGATGGCAGAGTCGGAAATCGAAACGTCGGCAGTAATGCTGTACCTGACCCGGTGGCGATCCTGAGAACTCTTCAGACTGTTAAGAGGACGCATCACTCCCAATCCATCTTTTCTTTTTCTCGCTAGTATTTCATTTATTTTGTTTATTTATTTATGAATGCTTTCAACTTTAAATTTGCTGGGTGTATAGAGTTGATTCCTGTCGAAAATTGTAGCTATTTAAAATATGAATATTTATCTCTGTATCCCCATGGAGGTAAACTTTTTTTCACCTTTAACGCACAGTAAAATACGCACAGAGCTGGAAAATATATAGATGAAAACGCTAAGCCGTGAACAAGTAATACTCCACAAACAAGAAAAATACGACCAGTAGCTACGGGACCTCTTAGCTCGATAAACTCGTGAGTAAAAAACCGTGGATGGAAGTACTTGCGTTGTGCTGAGTTATGAGGGAAAACAGGGGTGGAATATTAGAAGACGGACATGGTGGAATGTTAGAAGGACATGGGATGAAGCGAGAGATATGGAAGGAAAGGAGAGACGTGGAAGGAGGTCTCTTGAATAAACAAAGAAAATACTTCGGAACTGGGAAGCGTACTGAAGGAGAGTAAAAACGCAAGAGAGGAAGAAGAAAATGACCGCGATTGGAAGGGATTAAGCGTAGACTTGGAAGGGAACGAGGAAGAAATGGAAAATGCGAGGGAAAGAGGGATTCTAAGGCATGCAATACAAGCGCCTTTTGCAGCAATAGCCCTTTAACTGTCTCATTGATGTTACTTTTGCTCTTTTCCCCTTTCTCTCGGCAGCTCTTCTTTGACAGGCCGCAGCTTTCTACAGCTTACTAGGAATTCATCGGCATACTATCCGCTCCTTCGTTTGTAAGTATATAAGTATCATTTAGAGGAGCATATTGGAGTGTTTTCCTTGATTGTTTTTGCCATAAATGCTAGCCACCCCAATAACCTAGAGCGTACATGAAAAACGGGACGCAGGAAAAACGTTCATTGATGTCTAAACAAATATAATGCTCATTAAACGGTCTAATTTTTCTCAATGGGTAAAAACGAGTATCTCTCAAAGGACTTTAAGTACTTATTTTTAAATGAAAGACTATTATCACGTAAATAGTTGCCTGGGGTGACTAAAACGGAAACTAAAAAGCAGGAAATAGCGTTTTTAAACCTACTACATACTACCAAAGTCATTAATGACCCAATCTCTACGTGATTACGCTGATCGTTAATTTATCCTACGGATGAAAAGGAGAGATAAACTGAAGCTCATGACTAAAGGGGCAGACAAAATAAGAATTTCTGGCAATTAGGTTCCCAAAGAAACTGGATGGACCGAGATTAAAAAATAATTTGCTATTCATCAATGCGTACAACGCACAGTGGTCCCAATCGCTAATCTAGCGGGACAAAAGTCAATTTTGCAACTTTTAAAAATAAAGTCGCCGTAGGTTTCGCGATATCCGCAATTAAATGCTTCATCATGATTGGTAACTTTTACAACGTTTATATAAGTTATAACAATTTTATGCAGCTGCAAAGTCACGCATTGAGATTGCCTACCATCCGCCTACACCCAGACGGTGGCTGACTCGCTAGCATTAACACGTACCTGCTAGATAGCAATAACGCAAGGAACGACAATTTCTAACGGGATCTTATAGCCATCGGTATATAGCATTATTTAGAGTGATTTTTCTTCAAATATAATTGCTTTAAAATACTAGATTTCAAATGGCAATCTCTCAGTCTTTAAAACCTCGTTTTTTATCGACTTCAATTGTTTAAATTGACTTATAAAAAATATATGTCGAGGTAGGATTGCGAAACCTTCAAAGGCATGTGGAAACGTCCTTATAGTTATAGATACTTTAATCACATTTTGCGCCTACTTGCGCTTTTTGACAATAATGCCCTTTTTGTTCCATGAAGTTAACAAACGAGAACCGTTGAGACGCGGGACTGGGGGCATTTCCTCGGACGACGCCTGGAATATCGGGATAAATTACGCTATTATAGAGAAGAAATATTTGTAATTTTAACTATTGCAGTTTTGTACTGTATAAATTTTTATTAACACGTTGCGTACCGGGGTATTTAAGTTCCTAGGAATGCCGATTCTGGGAAATATGTGCCTATTAGGGCATAATGCCTTTGGTTTAAACATGGCTAAAAAGCTAATGTTTAGAATATAACTTTACCCAATCAAACGTTATGATGCATCAATTCATTATAAATAACGAACAACAACTGAAAACGCACTAACGAGTACGTACTGTACGCTTTAAAATTGTATAGGTTGATGCGGATAAATGACGAGAATCTTCGTCATCCGTCCGGAACGTTCGGGAAAAAAAATGACGAGAATTCTCGCCATCCGTACGCAATGTGTTAATATTTATGGTATAGTTATTACATGGCTTACAATTGTTTACATTTTTATATCGATAGGGAAAATCATGTCGCATTCAGAGCGATTCAAGGTACCGGCGGTAAATCGCATGCAATTGTTATAATTGCTGAGGGAAAAAAGACTATAGATGATTTATTAAATGCGTAGAACATAAATTAGTATTTGAAAGTCGTAATGAAGATACCTCAAAGGACATCAGGAAAATTGTGATGCTATTTTAAAGTAATTTTGATAAAAAGTAAAAACAGTGCTCCAGAAAATACGATAGATTTTGGTAGATGTGAACAGTCTCTTTTGAAGGATATATCGAAAATAGAACCTTGTTTTGCAAGCCAGATTTCATTGCCAAGCTCTGGGAAAAAATATGCGGCTGCAATTATAAAAGACATAACTGAAAACATACCAAAGAGAGCTACCAACTATAGGAAGGCTTAATTGTCTTCACCTTTGATTCAAATACCATATTCATCATCAGAAGCTTTGTCCTTTTCCAGGAAAAAAACCTGCCAAGCAACAGTGCGTGAACATCAGAAGAGAGGCCAACCAGAGACGGTGCGATATTTATCCCTCATACAAGATAAATTTGAACTCAAAGTTGTCTTGCTATCCCCAATCACAAGAACTGACCAATACTGATACTTCCGCCGAGGTCAAATTACTGGCTCTCGTGAATAACACTATTTTGGCTCAGAGAGATGTTATCGCCGCTTTCCTTCGGTCTGGTAATGAATTCAAACTAACGATGATATTTAAATGGCGTTAAAATGGGAGTGACGGGCACAAACAACATAAGCAAAGATTTGTATTTCGGAAGGAATTACGTCCAGTGGACGATTCCTATATGTTTTCCATTTCTATGTCAGCTAAAATCAAATGATAAAAACAACATCTTATTGCAGAATACTAGGCCATCTTCGATCAGGTATTGTAGACCCATTAAATTATTTCTGGAAGATCAAAGTTAGGAGATAACTGTGAAAGGAGTGCAAAAGATAGAGGCGCAGATCTCTCTACTGATGCCCTTGGTCATCGAAATAAACGGGAAGAAATTGTACATAGTATCAGAATTTTGACATTAAAAGAATCCTGAAATTTCATCAGGCATTAATGGAGTAGGGGTGGAATTATTTCAGTGGTTTGGAGCAATTCATAGCGCACTTTCCTGTGGTTTCTCCATAATTACAAGTGTATTTGAGAAGTATGCTCAAAAAACAGAAAAAATATACATGCGTCATACTCATGGTATTATATGCCTTTCACGGTACATGAAATATAATTCATGAGACAAAAGTGATTGATTACCCCCATTGCATTGCATTAGTTCACATTGGAATGCTTTCCGAAGAGGCCCAAGAAGCAAGCATATTCGTAAATTCAAAGAAAATCACGCGCAAAAATAATCAAGAAAGGACACAATTAGAGATGTTTTTAACCTACTATTAGTCACATCTGATCCTTATGTTTCCAATATTAGTTCGCTGAACCCAAGGCATTGTTATTCCCTCTCGATGGATGTCAGACAGCTTCTCAGGGAACCAATGTTACCTGTTCCTAATGAAATGAGTAATGTTGAAGAGATGGAGGACGTGAAGTCGGTAAATTTCGGAGATGAAGGTAGTTGGGAGAGTAATAATGATGAAGGTGACTAATATTCCGCAGTTCACATCCGGTGAAAAACGATTTTATGTGTATCTCCAGTATTTAGGAGTATATTTTTAAAGTAATCAGTTCATTAAATTAAGAATAGCGCATTACTATAGATTTTTAAAATGATTTTCTGCATATTTTTCTAAGTGTTGAGTAAAACGAAATTTTTTTATAAATAAAATTTTAATTTTTTTCATAAAAACCACCTTGAAAAGACCTATGATAGTGTTATTTTGTGTTTTTGTCTACAATTAGGCAATTCTAAATGTTTTCACGACAAAAGCTCTAAGTTTTTTGGGAAAAATAATTTTGTCCCGCTAGATTCGCAATTGGGACCACTGTGCAACGCAGGTAACGCTGTAAGTAGCCCGGCTTCGGAATCATGCTATTTAGCTCAAGTTTATGCCGTAAATGTTTTCTAAGTTTTAAATTTGAGCAAAAAACTTTTGCATGACATTTATCGGAATGTTTCCGAAAACCCATTTTGCTAGATTTAACGTTTTACCTAATTTACTGTAGGAGTCCAGTCTTCATGTCTACTCCTCCATCTGCTTTGAGGAGGCCATCAGCACACAAGTTGAAGGCTTAATCGAAAAGATCAAAGACAGAAACGGCAATAATCTCAACTATATTACTCCAGCGTAGTTTTAAACAAACAAGGATACGGCTATCAAAGCCTTAAGAAAAGGCCAGAAAATACCACTTTATCACAACGCCTTTATATGGAATAATAATAAAAGCAAATGTCTCAAACATTCCTCTGGTAGAGTTTCAAACAAAAAAAAGTATACGGCTGTCAAAGCCCTAAGATGAGGCCAAAAATACCACTATATCATAAAGCCTTTATATGGGATAATAACAATATTTTCCTCAACTGATATTTAATTTAATGTAAATATATCTTGTATGATGCTGGGCACGATATGGTGGAGGTTCTTATTATTAGTAAAATTACACATTTGAAAATTTTGCTGTCTAATTTTACTAAAAATTAATGAAAATACTTAAAAGAAGACGTTTAAATGAATACTTGAGCCATGTTGTGTACCACTACTGAACTCCGTGAATGGATAATCAGCTCTTTCCCCAGAGCACCCATTATGACTGCAGCCAATCCGAGTTTGATAGCTGCGAATGCGAAATCGAAAGACGATGTGAAGAGAACGAGGCGAGAATTTTCACAGCATGGATTTGAGAAAAACTCTTGTCATCTCAACCTCTCATTCGGATCCACCAGTAGAATATATCTCCTCCGAAAGTTTGAATTGTTTGGAGCGCATACGTCGGATGTATTTTTAGGCTCCGCCGTCATAGCACTAGGGGTTCGGACTGACGCGACTCCGATCACGCGAATATAAAAAGGAGAGGATGGAAGGATATTGAATTCATAAATACTCACATATGCATTCGAGCAAGTGGGACGTATGTCTGAGAGGAAGGAAGGAAGGTTGATGTGGAAGATTTGAAAGCTTTTTCACGCATGTTTTACAGTTCGAATAAATTCACAAAAAACCACTCGCTTGTTGGCATGACTTCACATCCCCCGGGGGCGATTTCATCGAGAGGCATCGTCGATGGTGAGGAAATCTGACGTGTAAACCATATCGAAATAGAGATTCACAAAACGTGTCCCCGATATAATGGGAACGTTAGGGGGGTTCCTTTGGAATTTTTAGACTCCTGAATCTCACAGCTAGATGGGTTAGATGGTGGGAAAAAAATAAGCTATGGCTTTTGACAAAAACTGTCGTAGGAACGGAGTGATTTAAAAGCTTTCTCATTTCAACTGATACATTCTCCGCATCATACGACACTTCCCCGAATCGTTTCATACCCGAATAGGAGGTCAAATCGACGCAAGCGTCACCTCCGCATTTGCGAATGATTTCCGTGAGAAATCCGTCACCTCCACCGTTGATTTGAAATTTCACGCCACTTGGAAAAAGAAGTGAGACACTTTAATATTCCTTCTCAAAAACGATATTTCCATAAATTCAATTATAATTTTAATGTAGGATTCCTTTTCTGGCTATCATTAAAATATCAAAGAGAGGAGTGCCCAGAGCACATATCACACTTTAAATAATAGTTTCCATTTATTTTATCTATTTTATGTGGCGCTCTTATATATAAAGCAAATCCTCGTCATTAACCATTTATGACCCAATTTTGCTTCTAAGCAACATCAAAAATGTTTAAACTTTCAGCTCTATCTAAGAGACATTTGAACTACCTATTATTTTGTAGTGTAAATTTTATTGGCGAAATATTAAACTGCCACAATAATTATCATTGAGTGTAAAATGTTCAAGTTTTCAAATTGTAAAATCTTCAAATTTGATTTCTTTCAGAATCAGCTCTGGGTTAGAAAGGGTTAAAAGCATTTATTGTGCTAAAATGTACTGCAACTTCTTTTTTACAACTAAAACATGTGTTTCCTAACTTTCACACTACACATATATGATTATTGTACACTAGTAAAACATCCAAGAACTCGATCAAATTATATCCAAAGTTATCATATACCTAAAAAATTAAATCTTCAGACTTCTATCATAAAATACCAAAATAATGATATTTTTATAAAAGAATGATATGCACGAATATTATACCTTAAATTATGTGCTCAAAATTCGGTCCACAAAGCAAACATTATAATGTTTTTTTTTTCATTTATTGTTACTCTACAGCAGCAGTAAAGACAATAGTGGATGTATTTGAACTTTGGTGCTATTGAAGAATGTTGAATATAAAATGGATCTACTAAGTGAGTACTGAAGATGCGCTAGGAAAATTAAAATGTTAAAAAATGTCAATAGAATCCTTCTAACAACTTTAAGAAGAAGAGCTGAAAACTTAATCGACGATAACATGAGGAATGATGGCCAAACGATGTTAATCGTCGAAGGGCTTAGTGACAAGGAAAAAGCAAGGATGGCCTGAAAGAGTTTTTTAGAACAGTTTATAAGGATTTAAAAGAAGGGAACTTTGGTAAAAGATAGAAATTTCATGAGATAGTAGAGCTTCGTCCGAAACAATCCTCGGACTTACGATTATCACATCAACTAACCTTATCCGCAGAGAAGCCTAATTTCTCCTAGAGGGTGAATTAAATAATTCCGCACAAATATTGAGGTCCATGAGAGTAATTTGAAAATACAATAAGACCCATCATGATGGATAACCTGATCCGGGGATACAACTGTGAAAAAATTCTCCTAGAAGTCTAAACTAATGAAGAAGAACTAATTAAGCTCAAATATTGAGGTCCGTAAGATTGATTTGAAAAAAAAAATGATAAGCCCATAACTTCCCCACCCCTATTCTCCACTCAATCCTGCCTCCTCACCTTTCACTCTCGGTATACTACACTCTTTTTTCTTCCTGCTTCATTAGCTTGGACGAAGGATCCTCCTCCACTTCCCGCGACCGTGGTCATTTCCCACCCGCCCACTCCGTTCAAATTCCCTCGAAAACCACTCGCCTTGGTACATCACCCTTATCAACCGCCGACCGGGCTCCCTGCTGCTCTTCTCTGTATCTCCCTGCATCGCATTCAGTGTATCGCACTGTGCGCTCGTGAGAGAGAGAGTGGCCGCTGTTTCCCTTTTTTGCTCCCCTTGTGCGCCGGCAACTCTTCCCGGCCCAAGGGTCCTCCCAGCGTTGCCTTCATTTTCGAGAAGGACTCTAATCTCAAACACTACTACTCCACTCTACTCTATCCACCTCCCCATCGTGTACTCCAGCGCCTCCACACACATATACGTCCTCCGTCCCCAGCGTATAAGGCGTTGCCTCGGTGTTGAGTGCAGCAGGACGCCGGGAAATGGTGCAACGTCACGAGACCACTTTACCACGAGACCACTATTACTTTAGAGTAATACTACGTTTCTGGAATTGGTGGTACTGATTTGGCCTCTTTTTATTAACTTGGATGGGTGTCCACCCGGCTACTTCAAGAAATAAGCTTACATGGAGCTCCAATAAGGCATTTAGTGTACTTAAATCGGCTTATATAATACCTTAGATCCTTTCCGGTGAATCAAGTGCAGAAAGGATTCACGACTTGCTCATCATCAGTCTGAATAAAGAAGATCCACTAAGGATGAAGAGCGAGTCGTTCCGCGAAACGTTGGGAGACATGAAGTCAATTACCCGGTGGAAAACCCGAGAATTCTTTCTGCATATACTGTATTTAGTTAAAACTTGGCGGAACGTGGCAATCAAAGTAAACTTAGCATTCCTTTTGAGGCCTCTAGTTTAACCGAGCCTCATTCTCAAATTATTTTTACATCAGCGTAGACTTCAAATATACTTAAATTAAGGAAACTTCTGCAACTAGTTCCGATTAACACTGACCAGATTTAATAAAAACTGGCCCGTTTCAGACATATTTTCGAATTGTGGGCTAATAATACATTGTTTGAAACATCGATTAGGGACTTAAATTTTTGATCGTTTTGATTTTTTATTTCTCGAAAAAAAATCATCACTTGTTCCTATCGAAAAAGATAATTCTAATCAGCTAATTTTCGATTCGGAAGTGCAGAAGCCGGGGATAGATAAGGGCGGTGGAGCCTGGCGAGTGGTTTTATAGGGAACTTTGACGGAGAGATGGGAAGGGTGAAGCCGTTTGGTGAAAGGATGTGAGATGACCACGGTCATTGGAGAATAGAAGAGGATCCTCCGTGGTAAAGTCAATGAAATATTGTGAGAGAGAGGTGCATGACGGGAAGTGAAATATTGGGAGGGTGATTAAGCCGAGCACAGGGAGGGAATTTTGGGGCGCATAATACACATTTTCGAATAGCACTAAAGGATATATTTTTAAAAATTAACTTTGTTATATTCCACACAGTATTCATTGAAAACTGCCTGTTTCGATTTTCGACCAAGAGGTCCTGTTACCTCCTGATAATGACCTGAAAAGCTCGAAACCGGTGGAGTTTTTAATAAATACTGTTAAAAAAAAATAAATATTTTTTGAGAATATATTATATCATTATTCCACGAAGAGAACTCGCGACTCATTAATTTGAGCACTAAAGGCGTTCATTTTTAGTAGAAACTGATTTAACTCCAAAGAGATTTTTTATTCTGATTTTCCTATATATTGCGATCAATATCAGTCATCTTTTTGATATTGATGTTGTTTATTATGTTACATTTTACAACTAATAGTTTTTGAAGGAACTCGAACAGAGGGAGGGAGAGAGAGTAGCCGTTAAGGGAAAGGATGTGAAACGCCCACGGTCATGGAAAATACAGGAGGATGCTTCACGGTAACTTACTGGTATCCTACGTGGTACTTACCACTGGCAAGGCTAATGAAACAGGTTCGCAGAGAATGAATGAGACGATGAAAGCCAAAGAGAGAGGGTTGAGCCGGCTATTTTTTCAAATGCCACTAAGAGACCTCCGATTTTTGACAGAACTGATTTACCTCAAAGAATTTATACTATATAATAATAATAAATACAATGCCCTGGGATAATGCCTTTTGCAATATATAAAGAAAAAATTTGCAAAATCAGACTCAAAATCAGAAAATCAGATATGACAATATAAGGTAATGTAAATAATAAAATGAGAAAAAATGCCTCACTGAATAATTAAAAATCAAAAGAGTAGGTACAATATAAAACCAAAGTCAAAGAAAAAAAACAAAACTTACAATTCAGAATCATCTTAAGGATACTACGCAAAGTAGATCTGGCACAGAAAACAGCAATGCTGTTCCATTGAAGAATGCTTATAACATAAACATCATCAATTGATATCTCAAATATACGGGTCATACACCGAATAATAGGAAGCTCATACTTAGTGAGAGAATACTTACGGAAAGGGAACGTGGTCAAATTCATTTACATGAACTCAATGAGCAGGTGTTGCACGGGATAAGGTCACCTATATTAGTCATCTTATCGATGCTCGAGCTAATCAATAGTATGGATGTTTCAAAGGGAGTCGTTTTCGAGGAAATTTGAACGGAGAGAGAGGAAGAGTGCAACTATTTGACGAGAGGATCGGTGGTGACCACGGTCACGGAAATTGGAGGAGGAGGATCCTCCGTAGAGAGCCAATAAAACGGGACGAAAGGGAGATGCATGCAGGGAAGGGAAAGGTTACGAGAGTGGGATCAAACCGAGCGGAGAGAGGGGAGGGATTTTAGTATCATGTAGATTCGTATTTTGAAACCGCAATGAGGGGCGTCCATTTTAGAGCGAATTGATTGATTTTATCTCCGAGCAGAAATACTTCGCAAGCATTCCACCGGGTCATGACAGCCAGATTATTCACCCTTTCGATGTGCGGTCTAGTCGGTCGTTTCAAATACTTATGTACCGATGTTATTGGTTTCCAACGGAGTTTGGAAGGAGAGTAGAATTGAATAACCGTTTGGTGAGAGGATGGTTGGTGATCAAGGTCAAAGAAAGAAGATGAGGATCAGGAGAGGGTGTGATTTATTTTTATTTTTTCTCGGATTCTTAATTTAACCTCTTAAATAAGCACTGTGGGAAGTAGAATAGATATGAATTAAGAACCATGTCGAATGCTAAACATGCAAAGGATTCTCAGAAGCACTTATTTTAATTTCAAATAATTTACTCAATATAACCAATTGACTTCGTATTTAAAATGAAAAGATGCAGCCCTTTTAGCTCATATCAACTCCATTGTGTACTTCCAAGAAACTAATTTCGAGGATTTAAATATTCTAAAGAGACATACGATCACGCGCTCACCCTTAAACGCTGTGCCAGGCAGGGATGGCAATCGAAACTAAACGAAAGTCAAAACCAGTAAAATTTCAATAGTTTCGTGATTGGAATGACATGTAGAAACGAAACATAAAATAATTAAACCCGGGGAGCTAAACTCAGTGTCGAAATGAAATCGGAGTGAGACTACATCGGGTCGGAACTAAACTAAAGCTCTGGGACGAAGAGAAGCGCAGATAATGTATCGCACGGAGGATCATATGTTTCACCTTCAAACGATTTAGTTTCGACCCACACACCCAGTACGAAGTATGGTTGAATGAAGAAGAGGTTCAGCCTACCGCCATTAGATGCATGGGTCACTCACATTTTTACCACTACCATGAGGACGGTGAACGCAAACTAGCCATTCGATTTTTAAGCTTTTTAAGCTTGTTTTATCCTCCCCACACGCATGTCAAAATTAATGCGTCGAAACTATTCCCTCCTATCCCCCTCCATTTAACTTCTGGGATCGAAACTTAACTAGCAGTGGAGTTTCGATTAATTTAGTTTCCTTCCCGGGAGGAAAATTCCGTCCCAGGTCCTTGGTGATTTTAATTTCGTGCGGGAACGAAACTAAACCCAGTCATCGTATTTTCGTTTCCCTCCGGGTTGAAACGAAGCATTTTCGTTTCATTTCAACTGCCATCCCTAGTGCTAGGTGCTTGCGAGACGCACTCACTGTCAGCTGATTGGCCTTGCGCCCCCCATTTCCCACTCTTCCCCACCATAACTAGTACTTACGACTGCAGTACTTTGCATGGCTGGATAACTCGTGGGGAGCCAATGAAACGGAGCGAGAGACAAGTGAATAGCGGGAAGCAAAGGGCGAAGAGAGATGGTACAGCCGAAGACAGGAGAAAAGAGGATTGTGAACCAACAAAATTTCCCAAAATATACTCAGGTACCTCATTTTTTGGGCAAACTGAATGAGTGAGCTCGAGGATAAATTTCAGTATTGAATTAGATTCAGCTTGTGGACATGGAAAAATTACGTGTCGAGTAGTCATTATTCGTTAGAGTAACTTCCCGGTAGGATTTCACGGAATTACCTGAAGAAAGACGATGGTGATGGTTGCCAATGATCAATGAAATATTCAGAAATACAAAATTAACCACCTAAAAGCACGAGATGACATATCACATATACAGACCTATTTGGTCATCCTTGCGCAATTATTTTTGGATGATATATCAGATAAAAATATTCAGCTAGCAAGAATAATAACAATGCTTGAAGGAGGCATATAAAATGCAGGATACTTCAGCTCAAGATAAATACTAATTAAGTACAGTCTTGAATCTCTACCTATTTTCGTTTAGAAATTCATTCAACATTCGTAGGGTTTGAAATGAAGAAAATCGGGTCGCAAATTGAATCATAACCACATGTGTAGGATTAACCGATGTTTAACCCGAAAGAAAGTCACCTTTACCTGAATAAAAGTTGCAAATTAAGATAAATTACTTTTCATCGATCTAGCAATAATAATGGCCATTTCGGTATATATTTACAAATATTTCTCGTAAAACATAAAAAAATGTAGATTATCTGAAGTTCATAGTTGGGATACTCCTGGCGGCTGAAGTTATTAAGGCGGATGGGTTGGAGAGAAAATTTGATTCCGCACACACGCGAAACTCATGCGATGTATACAATTGCTAAATCAGAATGCAGATAAAAATATTTTTTAGCATTTCGTATAAACCAGCACTTCAATATATATAAACACCTACAAAAATATAGAAAGATTTAGTGCTTTCTCGGCGAATAGACTTCCGAATGTTTCAATGCTCAATGTCCGTTTCATCGTCCACAGGCCCGGTATCACAGCCCTGAGGACGATGGCCGAGTCGGACATCGAAACGTCGGCAGTTATGCAGTTTCTCATCGTGGACGATCCAGAGAACAATTTACGAAGACATGCAAAAATAAAAGTAATTTGGATAAACTAATGCTCCATCCAGTTTTAGTTCAGGACATCTGTAAAACTGCCACAGTTTTATGCTTTCAAATGATTTACAACCCATATTTTATTGAGATATATGCTAGATTTGATATCCCTCCGTAATCCCGTAATTTTATTCTCTTGCGATTTATTTACGGACCAATATACCTCAAAATTTAATGGCGTTTCTATTTGAGCATCTAATCTGCCGAATAAATAACGAAAAAAGTTCTACTGACATCAATTATATAGTTAATGCTTATCTTGATTAAAATTTAATAGCAATGCCAAATATTTCTCCAGAAATTCGAATCATCTACCTCTCTTTTAGGTAAATGAAGTTCGATATCAAAAAACAAGCTCTTCTGGCTTGGCCTTTTCTATTTCAAAGCGGTGGCATATGGAAAACGTCTCTTGTTTCCATATTTATTCACAATATACTCAAGATTACCGAATCCATCAGCCTTCTTCCTCTGCGTTAAAATCACGACTCTATCAAAAAATCTCACATTTCCTGCTGTAACCGTATTTTACTTAAAATATCCCACCAAATAGGTATTAATTTACGCTTCAATGATCCTTCCCGCTATCTCGATATTCTCTACCTTGAGCTTTTTGTCCCCACATAGACCCAGTGCTTTCAATTTCCCTATTTGCACCCTCATTCATTCTGAGTTTGTCCATGTAACCTCGGGATTCCCGTACAATGCCACATGCCGAACGGTCGCTCCCACAAATCTTTTGCTCACGTATCCCTTCCAAACCTCCGCTCCCTTTTAGACTCGCGCTGAAGCTTCCCTTCCTGGCTCAGAATGCTTCGCGCACAGCGGGTCTGAAAGCTTCCCATTTCCGCTTAAGAATCTCCCAGGTAAGATATTCAGACAGCTCTTACGCTGTTCAAACCTCTAAACTTTTGTTAAACTTTCCATCCAATCTTGCTAAAAGTACAAAGCTTCCTCAGTGGTTGTGATAATGAAACAAGCGTGAAATGTAAGCCTAAAATGATGGAGAAATTTATATGAGATAAACAGTAATTATGTAGCATCCTTAAACTCTATTACCCTGGTAGAACTTCAACTTACATTTATAAAGATGTGTGACTTTTTACTTTAAGTGAATGAAACAAAGAAGTACCGCAAAGTGAATGCGATATTATTTCCTCATTATTTTCACATTTTTAAAACTTCTCTTCACACCAGCAGTGTTGAATTAAGGCATTTATTTCCACTGAAGACGCCTCTGTAAAATTTTACAACTTCAGCGACAAGTTAACTTGCAAAGTCGTTCACAATAGCGCGTCATATCATAAATAGCTGAAAGCAAGTAGTTTGCACGAAAGTTACCTTTATCTCATATTCACAAGGTGGTAGCTCATAATTAGAGTCCTTAAGATTGCCTTGTAATAACTACGACGTAGAGTCACAGTAGTCCACCATTGTTTGGCACATCATCAATGGCAGCCTTTTTTGATGCATAAGCGTCGAAACATATGATGTAAAGTTACTTTCAATTTTCCGATTGAAAATAATAAATGCAAAATCTGTCAGCAGAAAATATTATTTTCGATGTTACGACAATTGCTACGCTTGAAATTTTTGTAGTTATGTCCAAGAAGGCTCCGGAAATTTTTCATCATCATCATTAGTCAACAATCCTAAGATTGGTTTGACGCAGCTCTCCATTTCTCTCTCCTATCCGCTAATCTCTTCATAGCTACATATTTATTCTCTTTTACATTTTACATTACATACACCGGAAATTTTTATGCGTTTATTAAAAATCTTAATGCGTTAAACAATCCTAAAAATTTGTGGCGCATCATTTAACCACCAAGTTTTTGGACCGGTGGATACGCGTTCGCCTCCCAACCAGACGACCCGTGTTCAAATCTCGGCGCCGGCCGGTATTTTTTCGGTTCGTTCCAGATAAGTTCCAGAATTGGAAACAAAATAATAAAACTTTGTTAAGGTTCACTTGTGTATTTAAGTAGGCACGACCCGGGTTTCGTAACGTAGTTCAATCTTAAAAGGAATCAATCCTATTTAAACGCACAAGTGAACCTGGCAAAGTAATATTATTTTATTTCCAATATGGAGAGGTTTCACATATTCAAGCCTGAAGTTATCAGTTATAAATTCCAGAATGCTCGAGGGAGTTACGGCGCGGCGTTCCAGAGAGTTCGCCGCCAACATGAAAAAAACAAGCCATCTCGGCTGCCCAGGCAGTCTGTATATTGAAGTGATAATAAACTCTCCTCTACATCAATTTTGTGAGAAATTCTTTTAGCGCAGCTATCACTACAAATTAAACATGATATCTATCCATTTTCCCGTAAGATTCTTGAGGGCGTCCAGCCTGAGAATGGGAGACGCCGCCATTCGGAAGCGAATGCGACTACACAACTTGGTGATGGAGTAGTGTTGAAAGTGCAATCTAGAAGACTCTGGCTCATAATAAACCTGGTTCTCCAAGAGAATACTGAGTCAACATTTAAATTACTCTCTCAGATTTATGTGAAAATAAATTGTATTATTTGGCTATCAATTGCATAATCCATTGCTACACAAAGATAATAATATTGTACATTTTTCTTCTTCTCCTTTACCTTTCCATACTGAAGCCCTTTTTACTCTTAGTATTATATCTTCTTTTTCTCCAAGATTATACGAAAGATCCAAAATAAAATGCACCGTTAGTGCTACTTAAAGGTGTAACTATTATCTTTTACGTTATTCCTCTTACTTCTCTCATACAAATGGTTGATATATTCGTAAATATGTTGATATCTTAAAAATTTCTATGAAAATGCGAACAAACATCCCGGATTGCAAGATAGGTGTTAATATAGCCAATGCACCATTAAACACGTATCGAAATCATCAGAAAATTGCTTCCTTGGCACTTCAAATGATCCTGCGATGTTTGATCGTGACCTCGCGGGTATCAAGGGTGACCTCAATGGTAATGGAAGGAAATAAGTTACAAATGTTTGATTTTCCAATTAGTTCCCTAAAGCCACGGTATATTTATGCATCTGAATGTCTCACCTCAAGATTACGCTTTCCTAAAAACAAATTCAGTTTTACTGACTCGTAGGAAGTATAAAGTTTCAGTACTAAACTCAATTTAAAAAAATGAAGCCAATAATACCACGTATCTAAAACATTTGCTAGTTAAAGATGATCTTTGGGTTATGAATGCATTATCCCTAGTTAGACAGCAAGTTCGATAATAAATTCGATGACCAATATTACGAATGATATATATTTATGTAAATTGATGAGAAATATGAACTACAAAACTTTCCAGGTACTCCATGAATTTATCTCCAAACGATGGACTTGGGAGTAAAACCCACGTCTGTAATCCTGGGGCGCCTGGCGTACAATCATTTCCAAAAGCCTGTGTTCACCTATCCTCCTCTCAACGGTTAAATTAATGAGTAGAATTTCTGGAAAAAGTTCTGCTTGGTTGGTCCACAATGCACAAAGACTATCATCGCCGCTGTGAACGCTCTACGTCACCAAAGGCCGACTAGGACGGATGTGTACGCGACTGGGCAAGGATGCCTAACTCAAAAAGAGACCTATTCAGAGACAATTCAATTTTACGCTATAGAGAACTTCAGCGGCGGATGTAGGATTTTTTATGCACAAGGGGGGGCAGGAGGGCCTGACAGGTCTTCTCACATTTGAGATTAAAAGCAAAATACAACAATTACTGCAGAAAATATTCTCTCTATTTTCATTGAAAGTTATTAATATTAAATTAAATGATTGAGGCTCCGTAATACACAAAATAAAAGGACATAATGGCAATTGTATCAAAAATCTTGTCTAGTTTTCAAGCGTTTGGGAGGTACGGGGGCATGTGCACGTGCCCACCCTAAATCCGCCTATGGCCAACTTAAAACCTTATGCCAGTATAGCAATGGTACATTATCTTTATAATGTTAGAGTTAAAGCAGTAATATCTACACAACAAATCATAACATCCATCAAATAAATAATACTCACAAACACAGAAAAACAAATTAACAAGTTTGTCACCAGAACTCTGTTAAAGCCGCTCTTGTATGCATGAATGCTCTAATGTTGCAAAGCCAAATTAACTTTTTATTCATAGTTTTGAAGCGTAGCTGGTAGCATACATAGCCAGGAACTTGGAGATTCCGATCAGAATGTTGGAATGGTTAAATGTTTTAATCACAGCAAATTCCATCCTTTAAGGCAAAATTGCTACACGTTAGCGTATCTACGCAGAGAGCAACTTTTTCACGCATTTTGTTGACAAAAATATTTCTTGAACATTTAAGACACATTTTAAATTAGGAAACTTATGAATTAAGGATTCTGATGGGCATATAAGCTCTGCTGTGGTGTAGGCATCAGAAAGAAAACGGTAGGCAGAAATATACGACCATAACGCACAGTGACAAGCCTTAACTTATCCTTTCGCCAAGGCATTCCTCGCGTTTCTCATTCCATTTGCATACTTCCTGCCCTTCCTATTAGTCTCGGAGAATTAGCACTACCCGATGGAAGCCATAAAACTCCCGGAGCACCCGAAAAAAGAAAGCGGAGCCAAACTATTTTCGGGTGGTGGGAAATATGGGTGAGGAGGAGACAGAAGTTAAAAGATCGGAGCCCGGGAAGACACTCCCAAAAGCTCCCCGTCGCTCGTCCTCTTGCCGCGCAGAGAGAGAGAGAGAGCCGACACGAAGATTAGACGCGACCTGGCGAGGGAACAATATTTCTGGACCTCCCATCCTACTTCAGGGCTCCAGGAGAAGAGAGAACATAGGGACCCGTAGCCGACCAGGGGGTCGACCAAAATACCAGCCTGGCGACGACTCTGAAACAGAGGGACGTCTTCTGCCGGTTGGGAGTAGGCGAGTGAGACGAAATACGAATGAAGCTGGCCCAGATATGAAAAAGTCTCCCACGGCGCAAGGAAATTGATGCAATCTTCCCCATTCATCGGATACCTGTGGTGGAAAGCGGTCTTCAATTGAAAATCACCGCAAAAATGTCAAAAACGCTATTAAGGTCGGCAAACCCCACTTAGTTAAGGTAATTGGTGATTTATTTTTAACAGCCGATACGATATAAACACATATCGATGGCTAAGTTCTAACAACACTTATCTCAAAAATAGCAACTTCTCCGGAGAGCAAAAAACGATTTTTTATTTTACTTGTACGCTGAAATTAAAAACCGAAAGTTCATAAAACCGAAAAAGAAGCATTCAATTGCAAACAAAGAGTTATTTTTTGATTGTATTTTATTTCTTTAATGTTATTACACTTTGTTTAAGATACCTGTCTCATGATTAATGACAAAAGAAATTAATTAAGACCCCTGATACATGATTATTTTGATATACGTGTTGTTAGAACTAAGCCATCGATATATATGTTTTAAAATATCAACTGTAGTCTCCTCGTGAGTCATCTCTGGTGTATAGGCTGCCTGATGTATTTTTTCTTGTGGATGGGCTGCAAACTGCGGCTGCCTCCTTTTCATAGTGCCTCGTGTGCTCTGATGTACTTGAACGTATCTCTCTTCCATTCTCCATCCCTAGACCTCCCACGGATAATAAAAAACAAATACCAGTCAAGAATAATACCATTTCATTCAGCCCTGATGATGCTGCAGTGCCGTGACACATGTTAACTCGAATAGAGATTAAATACATTTTGACTAGAATAAGAGTTTCATTACTTTTCTTTAATAATGGAGTTCCACAGAGAATTTTCCGCTATTATCACTTACAGCAAATATATCCACCTATAAAATTTATTTCCCGATCAGATTAAACTTGAAGCTAATAAAATGACACGTATAAATTAAACATAAATTAAGTGAAACAGCGTCTTACAATAATTAGTAATAATAAGTTCGTATCAACAGACCACAACGCTGTTGGCTGCGCGTTAATTTATCAGCATGTGATTCAAATGATTGAAAATAGTCGATAATTATTACCTGAATTAGTTACGGAGAGTGTCATCCAAATTTCTTATTCCGTAACAGGAGCGACGCTGCTTAATCTTTTAAATACACAGCAGGGGATCAGAAAGTTTATGCAGGGGTCGGAAAAGTTTTCATTCCTGTGGGACGCTTGCCCAAATTATCATGACGACGAGGGATACAGATACCTGAATTTGCATCGCATATCAGTAAAGGTTATCAATTAATGCCCTTAATTCTATAATTTCGTCATATGTATTCATCTCTTTGAGTTAACATATTTAAATTTATCATATTTTGATCACACACAATGTTGGACGCTTGTGAAAGGTAAATAAAAAATATTGAAAAGTACGCTACTCAGTTTCCATTGGTTTCTCAGGGAAGCAATTAACCGGGAAAGGGGAATAGAACCAAGTACCACAGACTTTCCAGGCTAATATGCAGATCACTACAGTATCAAGAATACTTAATACCCATGATAATTTTTTTTAATCCAATTAATCTCACTTTTATCTCGACCCGCATGATATACATATTTAACATATACATCAAGCAACTTAGGGCGCTTTCGAAACTGCCAATAATAAATTTAACGTGATTTCGAGTTCACTTGATGACGAAGGACAACGACCTCCACTAAAAATTGACGAACTACCTCCGACGAAAGAGATATCTAGCGTTCGTGGCCGAGGAAAAAAATGAGCATCGAATTTCAATTTGTACTAAAGTCATAAGTCGCGATAATGACCACTAGATGCATAGAGGTTATATTCCTATAATATTTAAGGCTAGATGTCTCCGTCACTGTAGGTAGTTCGTATATTGTCTAAAATTATGTTAGCTGTCCTACGTCATCAAGTGAGCTCGTAACGAAGTTTAAGTGATTGTTGGCGCATACTTGAACTTCCTCAGCAGGTATTTGAAATGACTCGCGCAGACGCACAGGCTAGAAAGAGTCCCAACCGATGGGATTCACGGTTCACGCGTGGAGCCCCGCCGCGTCACACTGACCTCATTCCTAAATATAGGGAGAATGGGGAGAGATACGGGAGACGCAGGATTGGAATGGGTCCCCAGAGGAAAGAACCAACAGCCGAAGAGTACGGACGCACGGACTGGCACACATTATTTTCTCCAGAGAGGACGAGGGGATTTCAGTTTTCCTCTCCCGCACCCCCCCCCCCAAAAAAAGCGTTTTGTTTCGGATTGTAAAAATAAATACCTTCCGCTGACAAGGGAGGAGAGCCGAGGCGTGCCAGCAAAGGTCTCCCCGCTTGGGTATCGGCCAACTTCACGGCGGATGCCGCCGCGGCGATATCGGGGCCCCGGGACGCAGTCTAATGCGTGCCGGAGTTCCGGGGAGGGGGCTCGGGGCAATGTAAAACGGGGTGCGCCGAGACGGTGGGTAGGGAAACGCTCCGATGAAAAAATACGGTGGAAGGGCAGTGAAGGAAAATATGAGCTCACTCGGTAATCTAAAGCGAAGGATCAACTGGGAGTGACAGATGTACTTCTTCAACAAACATCCGCCGCATTACGTGCCACTGGGAAAACTACTGTTCATAAACACGAGGGAAAATAAATATAGGGGAGGCTTGTGTGCCTAGGACCTAGGAAAATTTGAAACTACCGACAAGTTCTGCGATCTAGCGGCTTTAAAGTAAGCCATTATGTGAAAGATGCGCAAGAGTGTATCATGTGAGAATTTGAGTCCAGTAGGGTTATGCTTAATAAGAAGACGCTAGTTAGAAGTTTTTGTCACCGGAAAGTAAATGTTTTTAGTTATATATCGAAGTCTTTCAGCAAAAATCGATCACTCCAACAGTGGTTATCGTAGCACAGGTGTAATCGACATACAATGTTGATCAGTATTAGCTACTTGCTTGGTATTTTAGACGTAATTTAAACCAGACAAATCAGCCGACTTTAAAAATTGCTACCTCATGTTCCAAGAAACACATGACCATTATGTCCTATGTTTGTTATTTTTGAAGTCAGCCGTAATTTATGGTTCAATATTCTATAATTTTCTTTTTTGTGTTAAATTCATTACATAATTGGACTATGGAGAATGCTCTTAATTTATGAGGGTTTAGCCTAAGTTAATTTTTTCTTGAAAGGAGTTGTATTTTAAAATTGAGTTTTTACCTAAGCTATATTAATTTTATTTAGGAAACACTTTAATTTACTTTCAAATTTAATAAACAAATCAAATTTATTTCGATTTTTCACGTTTTTAATTAATGTTCCATCCTATCTAACTTGTGTTCCTTGGTGCAATAGGGAAAGGTACTAGGTATATGAACGTGATAAACACTTTTAGAAGTTTCAATTCGGTCCATTAATAGTGAAGCTAGAAGTCTAAAAAATTATTTAGTACGTCGAAAACATTCTTTGTAGTGGAATTATATATTGCCGCATTTCCACCACGTCAAGCTTGAAGCGATTTCATTCTTATTTATTTAAGAAGCACACATATAGCGATATTGCCAAATTATGGTGGCCCAACAATAAGGAAATATATAATATACAACGAGAAACATGAAATGAAACGCAATTCATATAAGTACTTAAAATATGCCGAGAATCAGATGCATAACATACAACAAGAGTCAAATCATTGAAAATACCGAATAAAAGTACATAAAAATATATATAGTCGGAGCAGTGGCAAGAAAGGCATAGGAAGTGTTGATATTGATGATCATAGAGGTGAGATGAAATATTACCTATTTCTTAGAAAATCCATGCACACATATTGAAATCGAGATAAGCGGAAATCAAAAGTGGTCAAATATGTGACCCATTTTGTCTTTAATTGCCAATTACATTAGAAATAGCACATAGAAGGAAGGATCCGTATTTTTTACGTTAGTTTTTATTATAGATCTCTAAGGCTGAGACTAGGCTTTACGCATGGACAGAAAGCAAACCTTATTAGGAGGAAAAGTTAATATTGCGTTGGAATTACGGAAGTAAATGGAAAACAGAAACAAAGTATGTATCCACACTCTGAGTTGAGATGCGGGTTGGAAATTTCTCCGAAGGACAGCGGAAAATCATTAAAAAACATCCGCAATATCAAGTGATACGATGAAAACGCCCGCGCCGCCGGTACATAAACACTGTATATATCATAGCTGGAATATCCTGTTTTTTTACGCACACTAAATAGAGGCAAACCGGATTCTAAATGCCATTTTTTTTACCATACTAAAAGAGCTGTGACGATATCAGCAATTTGGGACACACTGTCACAGGAAGGGAAAGTAATTCTTCGGTGAAATAATTTTGCGACGGAATCACGGGAGGAAAAAAGTCAAAAACCATTGTCAAAGGTATATGGGGGCGTAAATATTCACTACTTGTGGAGCAACTAGAGTCTTTGCGATACAAATATCACGGCTTGAATGGTAACGTAAAGAAGTGCAGTAATATGGAAATAAAGCTCAGCCCGAAAGATTCAGTGAGATTAGCTATATCATAAAATACAAGATTTTTAGTCGTTTTTTTGCGTGTATCGAAAAAAAATACGACTGACAGCATAACATTTTGCAATTGATACGGCTGGTAATAAAACAAAGATACATAATATTTAATTTAAATTAATTTCGTCTTTATTTTTCAAGCGAATTTAGGGCAACATTGTCCTCTCTTACAGTTAACTTGATTGATAATCACAAACATCCATGCCCTGGATGGTGGTCAATCCACCCAGGCGGGATTCGAACCCGCGACCTTTAGGTTAGAAGTAAGGGACTTTACCCCGACGCCACCGAGGCCGGAACTTAATTTCGCGAGATAGAGCGACTTGAAGCAGAGTAGATGGATTGTATCAAAATTTTTAAGTATGTACATTTAAAGGAATGCAATGGAGTATGATCAAAGAGAAATTTATAACTTCAGTACAACAGCAAAATGTCTTATGTTGCAGAGGCATTTTCAAAATCACTACATTTCAGCAGGCAGCGATCAAATTTAAGGTGAGGTATATTTTGATTTGAGGATTTTTTTCACGATGGTGGTTAAATACGCGAATGTTGTACAAAATTATTTATATAGTAAACGAGGCTTATTTTGTCAGCTTTTTCAATATTTGGCCAATAATTTAATCGAAAATCTATACATTCCTATAAAGTATCAGGTTCCAAAAACTGCAAAATCGATGCGGTGTGGATATCCTAATGGTAACTAAAAAGTTATGAGTCGCGGCATTTACACTTTTATGATACGAGTGAAACAATCTACCGCCTTTAATTCATAAGGCATAAAACGAAACGAAATAGTGCTGAATGCGCAAACTGCTCCACAAGAGGAATACTTCGTTCGGCTTGAGTGTACTTGCGCCTACGTTCTACGCAGCCGGTTTCCTACACTACAAAGGAGTTCGCGTACGTTAGGAACATGGTGATCTCCCCAGCGGTGAGGGCGTTTGAGCATACTAGAGGGAAAGCGTTCCAGAGCGTGAAATTTACCCTCGAGGTTATCTGGGGAAGTTCCTTTACCTCTCTGCCGGAAGTAGATCCCCAGGAAGGGTGTTCTAATAGCAAGGCTTCTGAGACCAAATACCTCATGGTGTACTAGATGAAAGAAGCTTAACTCACTATTTGATGTGAAACTATTACAATAGTCTATATTTAATATCGAGTACTAGTTACTAAAATTGAAAAAGTTGGAGCAATTCAGGTAGTATTCAAGCAATTGAGTCTCTCGCATATCGTTACTGACCATACACAAGCGTAAGGAGATTATTAAACTGCGTGACTACAAATAAAACGAAAAGTCAGTTATTGATACTAAAAATCATGAGAATTTGACCACTTGCCGACAAAGTATCGTCCATTTTAACCATTATACCGATTCATTAACGTTTCACAGACCACAAGGAAATAACATGATTTCTTTAATTGATAATGATTACCAACAATATTGCTATCTTTGCTCGAAAAATGTATTTTTCACAAATGTACGATTTCCAATAATGCAGGCAGATAGCAGGCAGGTCTCACTCGTTTCACTGACAAACTATTATTATCACGGGCAAGTCTCAAAAATTTTATCACCACCTTTACTCCGGTGTAAAACTATGATTAAAACTGCGTAACGGCAGGAAAATGTATTTTTCACAAATGTACTATTTCCAATAATGCAGGCAGATAGCAGGCAGGTCTCACTCGTTTCACTGACAAACTATCATTATCACGGGCAAGTTTCAAAAATTTCATCACCACCTTTAATCCGGTGTAAGACTATGATTAAAACTGCGTAACGGCAGGAGCATAAGAAAAAAAATTAACTAAAAATAAGTTTTCTTGGAAGAAGATACGTCTTTAAAGAAGTGGTATAAGTAATTGTGTAATATCCAAGAAAACTTATAATGGAATACCACAAAGTTAATCATGAGTTAGTGAATTTTAAACTACAAATAATAAGAAAATTATAATTTAATATCCCTAACCGGCACATCTTCGTTAATGTTTACCATTAAGTCGAATCAATAACGTAAAAAGAACAATGAGAGATTAACAAGGACTCCAGCAATCAAACACGCAAACAAATGCAGCAGAAAGCGAGAAAAAAACGCAAAAAATACATTGATGATGAAAATAAAACAGGGGGAAGCGAACCAAAATTTAATTCGAATACGCGTCAAGAACAGGACCTGGCTTTTCTCCGTCTCGAGGATAAATGTTGAATGGAGATGGAAAAATGTGTGAACGAAGAATGCATGGGGGACGTACCAGCACAAGGCTAGTGGGAAACTGGAGAATAGGCCACAAAAAAAGAGCAGCATAAAAGATAGGGGAAGGGGTGGCACGGATGGAGGAAGAGAAATCATTCAGTTGCCCTTCCTTTTCGCGCATTCAGAGAATTCGCGTGCTACACCGCCGGGTAGGGGGTGGGGTGAGGGAGAATGGAGGGGGGAGTACAGGAAGGGGTTGAAATAAAGGGAGTGAGTAGACCACCGTCACTGGATGGGAAAACGTGGTGGTCCAGGATTAACGGAAGTGGATTCCTTCGTGTTATTTTGTTTTTCTTTCCCCCCGACCCTTTTCCCTACACTTTTTTACTCTAGTGAGCGGTCCATCGGCGAGTCGTAAAAAAAGAAACAGAAAAAGACATGAATGCTTTCCCAAGGGAGGGTAAAAAAAACAAACGAACAAAATATCAGGAAATATTTTCATTCGAGCGTTTTTATTTTGTAGTTTACACACCCATAAATATCCGCCTCCGATTGGGTTTTGCTTCGTCAGCTGGACCGCCAGGGTGCGAGATGAGACATCAATGGTCACGAGGACATAACGCAAGGGAAAGAAATGGAATTGAATTCATCTGACTAATGGAAATGTAGATTCAAATTATGCATTACGTTTTTCTCGATACCCCGGGGTTCTCGACACCTTCTGATTTTTTAAGCGAGTGTGCACATCCCGGCAACTACGAAGTATGAGGTTGCTAAGATTATATATTCAATGTAAAGGGTAAGTTCAACAGATTCAGGCTTCAATTGGTGGAAGTTAGACATATTTAAGTAAATGAAAGGTCGTAGCACTTTTCCACAAGAATTTTTAATTCGTACAACGCGTTTCAGCTCACTGAGCCATCATCTGTACCAGATGATGGCTCAGTGAGCTGAAACGCGTTGTACGAATTAAAAATTCTTGTGGAAAAGTGCTACGACCTTTCATTTACTTAAAAATGTAAAGGGTATTCTGAGAGGCACTAAAATTGGTGCGGTGTATTCTCCAATTATAATATTTTACGCTGACAATTTTCTACAATATATTTCAAATCCATACTCCACATAAGATAGCCAGCCTAAAGCGCATTAACTGCTATTCTGATGCATAACTCCATTTAGAAATAGTAATTCCAGGGTATACAAAAAATGTAGGCTTGAATTTATAAAATTTTCACTGTTTTATATAAGCATAACAATAACGAGGGTGTGGAGATGTGGCAGGAAATTTTGTAGCAATTTAAATCTTTAAAGGGTTTGTTAAATCAGTAGTGTTCATTTAGTAATGAGATTCTGTGGATGCAATTGGTAGGAAAAAATGATCCACTCAAAATATTTAGCGAGAGGTGCAGATAAAACCCAAAGATTTGCATATTTGCATTGGAACTAGGAAATGAGTTTATTGTTATGATTGTTACAGAAACCAGTGGCGCAGTGAGGGGGGTTTGGTGGAATAAACGCCCCCCTCCCCCAGATCTTAGAGAAATATTTTAGTTAATGAATTTTCGTAGTTGGATTAATATTACTGATATAATAGTGTCAGCATTAATAAAGTATCCCTCAAAAAGCCGTAAAACTCACCATCTTGAAACATTAACCTTAAACATTTTGAAGGGAAGGGCCCTTGCACCTCCTGTTTAACCTGGTGGGTACTCCATACAATCCTCCAGTAGCGCCTAAAACCCCCCTAGCACTTATTCCTAGCTGCAACCCTGACAGAGACAGCTGTGAAATTCATCAGCAAAAAGACGGAAATATAGACGGACGAAAATAACAAAAAGTTGGTGCACAAAAAGACTATTAAATATGCCCCTCGTCTTCTAGGCGGCAGTTAGTATTGGGTCCAACTGATTAATAAATGGAAGTATTCAAAAGATACGGCTGATAGAGATGTTATAAAACCACGTCTGGCCATGAAATCCTTGTCGGAAATGTATACCAATTCCGCGCTAAAAACATTTTCGACAATCATGTCAATAAATTGGTATACTACATATTTTGTGTATTAATCGGTTTACCACATTGCCAGTAAAATTCCAAAGAATTAATGTTCATTCTATTATATTTTACTTGCTCATCGGTAGCATCAAATGACGCACGTATTGTTAAACAACAAAATTACGAAACTCCCCTTTAGATTAGATGATTTCCTTCGATGACTTACAAATAGCCACATTACTGTCCACTACCATTCGGGCATGTTACAGTCATTGGCGTAGCTACGATTTTGCACTGGGGGGGGGGGGGGGGTTCACCGGAGATTTCGGGGCCCTTTCGGGATGTACGGAAAACACTCCTAGGAAGGTGGCGATCTTCCCCCGCAAATTTTGGGATTTATGATGTAGAAAATACGTTTTTTAGGGCAAAAAAACAGTACTTTTGTACGAGTATTTATTAAAGTTATTTATTGAGGCCATGTTACTCATTTTTGGCGCTTCTTTTAAAGGCATAAGGGGGATTGTAACCCGGAAACCCCCCCGTGGTTACAGTTCTGTTTTATGAAGCATGGAACTAACCAGGTCACGACACGTCAATACGATAATTGATTAATTCCTGGAATATTTTATAGATACGAATAAACGATTTTCATTCATATCCTCCCTGAAAACTTTTAGAATGTTCTCTTCGGTTTGCTCAGGATCGCTTTCAGTCCTTCAATGATTCATGCCCATGCAATTTCACCATGAAATATAACGTAGTATGTGCGGTCGTTTCCACACCAAAACAAATCTAAAGCCTGGAGGAGAAGGAAAGATGTGGAATGAATTAAAATATAATAATAAATTGTATTCTGCACAGATATGATAATCTGCTTCGATCGTCCCTGACACTGCGATGAAAATGAAAACGCCCTGAATACTGTATTATGAGAACATGGTGTTTTCTCGATGGCTCGCGGTCACTATCATTACGAGCGGGTATGCATATCAAATTACGTCCTCGAATTTCTGATCCTTGCACTATCGTCATTAACAATTATCAAGCTTTTAATGCATTCACCTTTCCCACGGCTTTTCACCGTATGCAAAGGCCCATTCCATAATACGATCCGCAAATACCACTTAAAACTCAACAGAAAACCTACGAAATTTAAAGTATGCATCATGGAATGGCAACGATATTTTTTAATAGTTCTAACATGAAAAAATTCCTTCTATTTCTATGAATCCAACGATCTAAAACGGAAAGAATAATGCTTATTCTTTCCGTTTTTGATCGTTAATCGTATGCAAGGAATAGTAAGGATAAAATTAAAATCTTATTAAATTATTGATGTGGCAGTGGATGTATTTTTTATTATCCGAATTTAGCAATCACAAAAATGCTTTCACATTACGTAATATAATGCGACCTTTACCTAGCGACTATATAATGGTGTGTAGGAAATTGCTCCATGAACTGCACGAAAAAATAGTTACAGATGCTAATTTCCGGTTCCAGGGTACCTGCAAAATACTTTTAAATACTAATATCATGTGATGAATTTACTTTGTGACAGGAAGGAAATACTATCCTATTGATGGAGTTTTATTAAATTATATCTAGGGAAATAAGGCACTAAATACCTAAAATTGAGTTTTTCCGTTTCTCTCTCCTAATCTAATGGAAAACGATTTCACAAAATGTGATTTAAACGTATTACATAAGCAGCTGCTCGATTTTTAAAAAATTTCGAAAAATACAATATTGCTCACTATAATACTAACATTTGGCAACTCTAAAAGTTTATAGGAGGGAAGCAAATTCTCAGGAGGCACCATTTTGAAAGAAGAGTTCTCGTAGTGACAGTAAAAAGTGGATCCTCTGAGAGCGCAACTTGAAAGAACTTGCTCTAAGTACGTTCCGGAATACCATAATTCAAATCACTCACTTCATCAATGGTTCAAAATTTTCCATTTACAGTCAATAGCAGATCGACGAGTTTAGAAAATGAAGTTGTATATGCCAGCTAATTACGGCGAAAGGTGGATATTCATAATTATATGTTAGTAACCAGTCATGCAACTGCTACCATTGTTAGGGGCCATTACACAATATTAATCAGACAACAGTAGAAAACCTATACCCTCTTTCAAAATTTTTTCGCCAAGTATGAGTCATATTGAGGAGATTTTTGTATTGATATTAACAATGAACAAAAAGACATCCATTTTCGTTAGTGTTATATTTTTTCTGCCTCGTGAGCGTTATAAAGAGAGATATTTTCCCACTTAAGAATTTTCCGGATGAATCCCACAGTCGTTAATATTAATATCGTGTGAAAAGGGCCATGAATGCTCAAATTTCCTTTCCTATCGCTGCGAATACCTACCAAACTAATTTTTGACCACGTAAAGGATGAGTTTCATGCATAATATGGCGCGAATTATTTCCGACCCACATTATAATAATAACTCATTTGGAATTTCACAGTCTATGAATGTGATTTCAAATTAATATTTGAAAGTACTAATTTTGACTTTCATTTATTACTCAGAACTATTAAGCATGCTCTTCACCTGATCCACTCATATATAATGTCCCTATTTGCCTCAGTGGAGAGAGGGTTGTCCCATATAACAGCGTATTTTAATATCAGAGGATATAATTAATGTTTTATGGCGAAAGGCAGTTCCCTGAAAATGGTAGGAATGGAGGAATATTCTTAACGAATGAATGCATAAATATAGGGACATGAAAATATTGATTACATTCTCATCTAATAATCCATTTTATTTGTTCTGAGAGGCATTTAAATAAATAAGTGAATAAAATAAACAAAAAGAAAGAGTGCCGCTAGGAATAGGCCAGAGTTACAATATTTTAAGATATTTCGAAATAAAATTATTGTTACTGTTGCCGTTACCATTAAAAAATACGGGTTATTTTTACCACCATTGATTAAGTACAACCAATAATGCCTAACACCCCACGCCATGAAAAAATAAAAATAAAAAATTTTTCTTCATTGATGCAGTGACTACAATCAACCAGGGAACTATAAAATAGGAGTTAAGATTTTCAAATCCGATATAATTAATTAAAGAAATGACAGCCTACAATTATTATACTAAATTAGTTAGTTGGCTCCTCTCATACACTCAGCTGTCTTCGTTAAGGCAGGCCAAACTAAAGAAACCATATTGGTATTTGCTTATTCTTGTCGATTGCGCTCGAATCTCTTTGTTAATCTCTGTGGACGATTACTTAGGTATAGCAAGTGAAATTACAATGTAAAAGAACTGTAACTTTGCTCCTTTTCATGGAAAAGTGCTTTGCTCCTTTTCAAAGAAAGCATTTCGCTAAGATTTTAGTTACCGGCAGCAATCGAACGATGGTAATATCATTTCACTGCCTCTTCATAATTTACGGCTATCTTTGAAGGAAAACGCAGGATTTTTTCAAGTGTTGAAAAAGAAGCAATGAAAAGTGCATTGTACAACTAAGAAACATTATTTCCTACGCCTTATAAATAAAAATCTTCGGTTAGAATATAATATTGTGAGGAGATAATGCATAGAAAATTAACACTATATCTCTCATTGCTCTTCATTACAGTCCTGATTACAGTCCTGAAAGATGACACTCATGATCCGCATAGGCATAAGTTAGATTCAAGAAATCTGAATCACACTATATGTGTTACTTTTATTGATCAGTTCGTAGGTTGTTATCCTAGGGGATACTTCATATAAAGAAATAAGTACCGTGTTAATAATAAAAAGGACATCTGTGCCCAAATTCGAGATTCATGTCAAATTCATCCTAAAGTAGCGTTTTTTTCCACCACCATCTCGCGTCGGGGTAAACTCGTGATTTCGAGGTGAAAAAATGACGTAAAATCATTTACTATGTAATAATAGCACCATTAACACATAAAATATGGTGAGGTGTAAAAGATATGACTTCTGAAGCCTTAAGTTGAAGTTGATATTAAGTAAAAATATACAAATTTGAAAATACTATCAGTGATTGATCTAAAACCCCATTTCTTTAAAGAAACAGAATTTATATTTATAGATATTTATCTTCAAATACAATTTCATGATCTTGCTAACTTTTTGAGCAAATTGAGCAAATTGATAATTGAGTAAAACTTGAAGGTTTTTTTCAGATAAGTACTTAGAGCGGCGACTTAATGCATTAAACCCCCATTTCGACACTCCAATAATCGAGAAGGCATGGATGTAAATGACCGTGCCACAGCAAAAAACTGTCATCGTCCATTTTCATACTAATTTTGGTTATGAGACCAAAAATTTCAACTCCCAACTTCAAAAACCCATGAAACAAATATTGTCAAACAAGGAAAAATGCGAAAACACGTAAATCACCTTGATTCTATCCGAGTAAATAATGATGGATATGTCAGTGAAATAGAAATGCGCGACTTTGTAGAATAGAAGGGAGGATTCATGCGAAATTCAGCGTAGACACGAAAGGAGGAGAGTTCCCGCGAAAGAAGACTAAAAGGATATACCTAATCCCATTCCGTAAACTTGAAATAAGAACATGAGTTGAAATGAAATCATTGTTACCCGGAGCCAGTAGTATGAAGAATATCATGCACCCGCAGAGCTCTTTGAAAGTATGTAGTTTCATGAATGAAAATGCAATCTGATGAGAAAAAGCAACAGGAGACCATCATTCTGTTAAGAATGAAGAAAACTGTAAGCTGGAAAATTAAATAACAAGTGCGCATGATGAGGCTCGGGAGCTATGCTGATATTTCATGAAGAGCAGAGTAATCACACGGTGAAAAAATTATCTCTTATCTTCTAACTGAATTGGGATGGCAATAAGAAAAAATGAACGCAATCGCTACAGCCGTGGGTAAACAGAGGGGTAATGTCCCACGAATAATACAGTTTCTTATAATTCCATACCTACATCAATTTTGTTCATAATAAGTTTGACTAAACTAAGCCTAACCATAAATAAAGAAAATTTTCACATATAATAATAATAATAAATTCATTTATTGCTCTTGGAGTTTTAACTCCTTTGGAACAGAAATTGTTAAAGTGGTGAGCAGTACAATTAACATAGTAAGCTGGAATTAACATAGTAAAACTGGAAAAGAATAATTTCTTTTTCTAACAGGAAAAACGAACATTAAACATACCAAGAAATAAATAACACAACTTTAAAAAAGGAAATTTAGCTTAACAAATGAAACAAGAACTAGATTACTACTTCTAACACAACAATAGGTATTAATCACATCAATGAGCAGATAAATTATTATTAAATTACATGATAAGTGTTCATGGGTAGCCGGAAAGTAAGTGAGTAACAATCCTTTTCTTGAATACTTCCTGTGATGCACTGTCATTTGCCTATTTCGGCAAATCGTTCCACAGCTTTGAGGCAACAACAGTAAATGATTTCTGAACTGTAGCTATGCGGAACTGTGGGGCATACAAAAAACAGGGGTCTTGTCTTGTAACAACATTAGGGTCTCTAACTGAGGAGAAAAAGATCCTTTAAATACTGAGGGCTACCATATTTGAAGAGATTGAACATAAAACTAGCCATGTTATATTTTCTCCTTGATTTAAGATCAAACCAGGACAGCTTTTTAAAATAAGGGGTAATGTGTTCATCTCGCCGTAAATTCGAGATGAATCTCACACAGGAGTTCAACAGACGTTGCTGCTTGATATTAAACTCTTCAGTTAAGTCATTGTACACAAGACTATAGTACCTAGTCTAAGTGAGGGAGAATAAGTGCGGTAACTAGTTTCTTTTTTTAGCTGAAGTGGCAGTAAATTTCTATGGATTTTTAATTGATGTAGATTTGCATTTATTTTGTTGGATATCCTCATCGTGTGTTCTTTCCAGGAAAGATTCATGGTTAATGTCAGCCCCAAATTTTTCACAGTATTAATGAACGGTATGCTTACTTCCTCAACCATTATCATTGGCAGTTCTGTAAAATTTAAATTAGATGCGATCTTGCTGTTGCCAATGATAATGGATTTAGTTTTTAATATATACAATATATTAATAGCATGTAAAAAAGTTTGCCATGAAAAACCATATAGTATGTGGAATCGATTTTTACAGGGATTCAAGTTGATTACTTTTACCGCTAAAAAGCAAAGTTCTATTAATCGTGAAGCAAACCGTGGCTATCCTTTGGTCATTTCTCGCTCAAGACTATTAAATTATTATCATTTCCTAACTATTATATCCTCTTGGTGACAACCAAAGTCCTTTAGGAAGTGCCACTGCATTCAACATTCGGATGGAAATAAGTTGAGCGCTAGCTTTAAATAGGCATTAGTTAATATCCATCAATTTAAAGGGATGAGATGCATAGTTTTTCTCTGATGGAAATAACAAAAACCGAGGCAGTAGAGTTTGTTTATTTTTTCATCAAAAAATTAAGATAAAACATATTCTCCCTCAAGAAAACTACCCCGACATAGCCAATTACGGGACCATCTCCTTGTTACCATACCAAAAGTCAAACGATTAGCTCGAGAGAGGTATATTGTTGACGCAAAAAGTTAAAATTGATTGCATCTCAGGATGATGAGATTATTAAATTATTTTTCCGTACGGCCTTGATCAAACACATCCCCAAATTAACGTGATAGAAATTTCACGTGGATAAGCAATACGTCAATGAACTGAGAAATTTATGCTCTGAACGGGTACGGTGGAATTAAGTGAAGTGTGGGCCAAAAGCACGCAATGACTGACGTCCTAAAGCCATACTTATCCAGCTGATTCATAATGCAATGACAATTTTCACAATGCTGCATTGACCGACAAAAACATGCATTGTTAGTGTTATTACCTGTTTTTTAATGATAATTAGTCAACGGCTTCAAAGTGAAAAATAGTAGTTTGCAGCAGACAAAATAAACACAGTTAAGTAACCTAAACGCCATTCCGAGTCATCAGAAAAAAACATATTGCCGATCTCTGTATGTTTCGGAGGGCATTTTCTTTTGACACGTTTTCAGCGCAGTTCATTATCGCGAATAAATCCTCGATCTAATAAATAAAACTGATCTACGAAGAAGAATATTATTGAATCAAATTCTTACAAAAACTAAAATTAATATAATAGGATACCTGGCAAATGAAAGATTTGAACGTAACCCATCAAACGTAGTTTAAATAAGGTTTTCCACGCTTTATCTCTTTAAAAATAAATTGAATTCATAAAAGCTACAATGCTATCCCAAGACGAAAAACTCACAAATAAATTTATTTTACACCCTCAACCATTTAAATGAGGCAATGCAATAAAATCTCGTGTCAAACTAGCTTCAGGAAAGTATAAAATATATATGATGCACGAGGCATGAGTCATTCGAAATATGGGTGTGGCTAAGAATGGAGAAGGTGAAGTGGACGGAGAGGAGGTGGAACGACGAAGTACTGGACATGGTGGATGGTGAGAGGCGGATTATAAATGAGATACGGAGGAAACAGAAGGTATGGATGGAGCGAGTACTTAGCGGGGAGGGGATGTTGAAAACTGCGTTAGAGGGTAGAACGATAAGTAAACGAGGGAGAGGAAGGAAATAAATAAGATTTTTAGATAGAATTAAAGGGTGAAGGCTTTCTTGTGAATTGAAGAGGGAAGTGGTTGATAGAGAGGGAGGCACCCAGAATTCTTATCAAGTAACCCATGGAAACCTACTTTAATCGGTATAATACTTTAATAATAAAAACGAGGCGTATTCATGAAGTAAGGGCCGTTTGGTCACAGGAAAAAGTATACTCATTTGAAACACATTTGATTGGCACTTTTGATTAGCTACAATCCTACTTCACCTCTCCACGCAATCACCGTTCACTTCTACGCATTTTTCGTACCGCTGCAACAGCTTCTTAGACCCTTCTGAATTGAAGCTCGCCGCCTGAGAGTTGAACCAATTGACGACACCGTTGAGTTCCTCTTTGGTTTCGGAATGTTGTCCACCGAGCCACTATGTCAAGTGCAAGAAGAGGAAGTAGACGTTAGGTGCAAGGTAACTGAACGGTGGGTGGTCAAAGAGTTCCCAACAAAAATCTTGACTTTTCCTATTGGTTTTGACAGCAGTGTGAGCCTGTGGATTTGTCCAATTGGTTCAACTCTCAGGCTGCAATCTTCAAAAAGAAAATTCTATGTTTTCGCTGGGAACTCTTTGACCATACACCGTACAGTTCTTACCCTACACCTAACGACTACTTCCTCTTCTTGCACTTGAAACAGTGGCTCGGTGGATAACATTTCGAAACCGTGGAGGAACTCAACGGTGTCGCCAATTGCTTCAACTCTCAGGCGGCGAGCTTCAATGCATAGGGGCTAAAGAAGCTGGTGCAGCGGTAAGAAAAACGCTTAGAAGTGAACGGTGATTACGAAGAGAAGTGATATAGGTTTCCACCTAACTAAAAGTGCCAATAAAATGTGGCTCCAAGGGAGGCTGATGAGATTTATACTTTCAGCATTTTTACCACATGAAAATAGTAATCGTGCTACAATGAAATAAAAAAATATTATATATACTTCGCATTAGTATGAAAAACGGACTAAAATGTGTTTCATACGAGCGTATTTTTCTTTTTTCCATGCAGCCCTCACTTGAATATGCCTGGTATATTAAAAATTTTAAAAATAGATTCAATACTTTCCATCATACACTCCAGTACTCCATACTTACAAATACAATTAATGACCATTTATCAATACGGTTATAATTGGAAAAATCTGATGGCCCTTAGTGTATGAATATGCCTCGTATATTAAAAATTTTAAAAGCATGTTCAATACTTTCCCTTTAAGTACTCCATACTTACAAAAACGATTATCTATACGGTTATGGTTGGAAAAAATCTGAACCCATTCGCTTGTGCCTGCCTCTGTTCCTGCTGAAGGTACAATTAGCTGTAGATTAAATACCAGTACCACAGGATCCCTAACCCCGAGATCATGATAGCGTGTACGTAAATATTCGAAGACGTAGATGGAATACGTAAGGTGACGCGACGGGTGGGGAAGGAATTGAAGAGTTGAAAGGAGAAGCGAGAGGAGAGAAGTGAAAGGGCGAAATAAATTCGCGAGGGAAAGGAAAGAGCGTAGGGGGGGGGAGGAAGCGAGCCGCGTGCACTCACGCGCCCGCCAAAAATGTTTTATGGACGGAAGCGACGGCATTCAAATATTGATCCAAGGCACCTGCTGAAAATGTCTCTTTCCATTAACTTTAGACATGCGCGTATTAAACATTCATTCCTTTGCACCGATCAGGCTATTCGATAGACTAATGATTTTCCGCAGCTTTAAATTCACGGCCAGAGAGATAGGTCGGGCAATCAGACTCCAAATAATAATTCGTTGGAAGAATTCGGCATATGGAAAGGGAAAGATATGTCACAGCGAAAAAAACAACCAAAATAATTCAGTAAGTCTCATAAAATTAAAAAAAAACAGCTAAATTTCTCGCCCGCTTTTCATGAGTCGATGACGTTAAATAAGTCCTGTTTTAAACCCTGAAATGAAAAAAAAACTTTCAACCCCATTCAGTAATTGTCCTGTAAATAAATAAATCGCAAAATATTTCACCCACTTTTCAAGAGTTGACAACGTCATTTAATTTCAGGTTCATTTACTCGTTCATGGTGAACTTTTCATTGATGGAGGGAATCACTCACAAAGTTTAGACGGAACACCTTTTCGCGAGATCGAGGAGTAAGAGAGAAGCGCTGGTTACCTGTTCGGCAAGAGTACGTGACGTTATCAACTTACATGCGGAATTATTAAGACCATGTGTATTACGCCGCGAATATATCTTTAAGTTGGCAACGAATTAAAAAAACTGAAAAATACAGGGCTCTATATTTTCAAGGCGTACCACAATATGCGATAAAATAAAATAGGTCAAGGATTTCCATCATTACTTACTGGAGGAATACTTGGCAACAATCCTTAAAAGCCTTCGTGGCTGGCAAGAGAAGGTGGATGAAATGATTTTCTTTAGATTACAATAGTAAAGCCAAAACCTCGCAAATTGGCGCAAATTACTAGCAACTTTACGTTAAAACGACATAAATGTAGTTTACCGTGAATAGGCTACTTGAATATCACCTAAATTCATAGAAATGAATATTGTGAGATGTATTTTACTAAAACGCCTGCAATGCACAAAAACTACACGCTGAATACCCGCGGCTGACTAGCAGAATGTCTCTGACATTATTTCGTGATACACTCTCATCGATATTTCAAGGAGTTTTATAATGTGTTCATAAATATCAGTTTAACCGTTGGGAAAGTATTCTGCATTCCACGCCAATTCTATAAATATCTATAATAGAGAACAATATCGGTGAGTATAGATGATTGGGTTTCAGAAAGTTAAGTTTTTTTATCTCGGTGAAAAAATTTTCAATTAGTTAGGGAATGGGATATGTCCTTATAACCCTTCCACTTGGATCCGCCCCTTGTTTTTCGTAGCTGACAGGCAAGAGAGGACAGGTTCCTCATCCAGCCTGGAATTCGGGGGCAACAATTCATTTTGATTGATGTCGAGTTGCATGAGGATCGCGCGTTGTAACCGTCAGGCTCGATCGTAGTCAACGTGTGGAATGAAAAATGGTTCTTATGTTAAATAGAGCTGGGAGAATGGTTCAAAACCAAGTTGATTCAACTCGATTCTGGCGGAACTCGATTGAGCAACGAACGAAAACCATCTACGCATGAAGTATTATTAACTTTAAGATTCATTCACGAACATGGAAAGCTGGAATCTTTCATGATGAAGAACACAAATGGTAATTTCCACACTTTTTAATTCAACACGCAACAACCAACCATGGTTTCAACACTTCGTGCCATTTTCAAGGTGACAATGAAAATAACACAATGTGTTGAAACCATGGTCGGTTGTTGCGTATTGAATTAAAAAGTGTGGAAACTATCATTTGTGTTCTTCATCATGGATATAGCGAACTTCCACAAAATGAAGCCTGAAACGATTTTATACGTTGGAATCTTTCATTTTCAGGTTAAATAATTTGTGGGAATAACTTTACAGATTGATAAATTATCCAAGAATTTTCTCAACCAACATTACCAACGTGAACTTTGGTCAATAGTATTACTGTGTGAAGCGAAATCTATCCATTCTTATGGGTATAGTGAGGGATCGGTAACCTTTTATGGCCGTGAGCCTAGTCTTTAAGCTTAATTTTAAATGTTTAGATTGCAATAAGTTATTTTTTACGAAATTTAGATTATTCAACATCAAATGTCATAAATTATATACATTCCTACATGCGGTTGAATTATTTAGCATTTTGAAGAAGCCAAGAAGGATACGGGGAATATGAATCTTTGTGGTAAGAGCGCCTACTCACTATGGCGTATAAGCTTAATTGTCATAACCTGTAGACTCCATTTTGGCTCCCGTATTTTTGGGCCACATCAGCCACCAGTAAATAAATCATAGAAATATAGCTCTATTTACAATATTTTTCGAGTGACCCCTCTAAATGCTAGCTCTTTTTCTGGGGTAAGTACTGTTAAAAGATGCTCAGGGCAATTAAATAAAATGTACCATCTTAGGAAAACATAATGAAGCTATTTATATTATTTATAGATTACGTATTTTTGGTACTAGTAAAAAATATTAAACAGTTTAAAAAATAAATATCTTTATAACAATTTCAAGAATGTAAAAATAAATTTAACAGGCGATCCATCGGCCCACCTAACTCCAACTCCAGAGGCCCATCAAAATTACAAAAATATGAAATTTTTTCATCCTTGTGGAAATCATCACTCTGCCGTTGTAACTGATTTCCCTATGGCAATTTCCCTACGCTCCGTTGCAGTTTCTCTCCTAACTCTCGTAAATTTCACCCCCAAGTGCACCCTCGTCGTCGACCGCACTCAAAACGGTCACGCACGCATTCCTACGCGACACAACAGAGTAAACACATCCCGGATCATCGTCATCCGATATACAAAGCAGACCCGAGCATAATATAACAAAGGGCAAAAAAAATCTGAACGGTACTCAACGCCTCTGCGAAATGCAGTTGTATGAGTATTGAGTGCAATGGAGACACTCGAAAGGGATTACGCATATTGTAGAAGCATGTGCGCTCAAATGGTATAAAGTTTCTTCTCCTGACCTTCCTTATTATTACAACAATGTAGTGTTTATGATCTTGGAGTATAGGTCATGATAAATAAAATAAATCATAGAAAAAGAATAATAAATCTTAATAGAAATAATAATAAAGAATAAAGAATTTAATAGAATCTTAAAGCTAATATTCAAAATTTTTGTAACCACTTAATTAACTTATTTTCTTTATTTTCTTTGTAAACATTCATTATAATTAAGAGCCCTGAGGAAGGAGAATAAATCTCCGAAACGTTGGCCAAATGTGTATTTTATTTATCATGACCTATACTCCAAGATCATAAACACTACATTGCTCAAATGGTATGAGCAAGATAAATGAGGTGAAAATGCCAAAAAAAAATGTAGACACACACTGAGCGAACGAGTGCGTGCCTGGGTAAAAATTCGTGCGCTTAACCAATAGAGAGACTTCACAAAAATGAATGAGGCAGTACCTCTTGCTGCACACTGCTATGAATATCGCCCGTGGGCCGCAGCCTACGCATTCGGGCGATGCAGCCGTACCCACGATGCACCCAAGGCATCGTTTATCATAGGGAGCATTTTGATTTCATTATTTCCATTGGTTCTTTCGGCTTCCCCTTCATAGTTATAACAGGTGTATGACATGAATTTTGCTCATTCTGGAACCAAATTTAATACTAATTTATTGCGAAAATCACTACCACTTTTTTGTATTTGCAAGGTCTAAAAGTGGAAAAAATTAAAATCGGAAGAAAATTCAACATATTAGCTACAAAAAAAGAAGCGTAAATATCTCTTTTCACATTCACAAGTACTTCTACGGCATGTATTTATGAAATCTTACAGGGATGCATATTATTCTGTGGCTTGACCATATCGTTCTTTGAATATATAGGAATTTTTAGAGTAAGAGTAAAATCGAAAGGCAATGTCTTGAGACGTATCCATAGATACAGATTCAGGACTTTCATCTTTCAATGTTTACCCAGCAGATATTATGGATTTCATTAGTAATCATTAGATTCTGCATAGTATAGATTTGCATGGCCTATTTTCAATCCTATTGCAGGTTTGATGTACGTCGTCTGTAAAGAAAAAAGCTGAGTTCCTCATGTGCTACATAATATTCGAACCTAGACGTATGGATTGGAGTCAAATGAATATTTCTTATAGGCAGACAGACTGGGAACAATTGGCGTCTCTCACTTTTATGTTTCAAATATTAAAAAAATTACTTAGCTCTATCTATTATAAAACTATGTTAACGTGTTGTATAGTAGTTCTCATCCTCCCTCGATTAATTTAACTTTTGCATGTAGTTGTAAATAGCAATATTGAGCCACTTTTGATTCCTTTGGAACGATTTTGGTACTGAATAAACCCATTACAGTAGTTGAAACACCCCGTGTAGTACATTTATATGAAAGATACCCAAGGTAATGAAGGCTTAATTTTGATTAGTGAGTTTAGGATTTCTGAGAGAAGGAAAACAGAGAAAGGCACTGTAATAAACCAATGTGCAAATAAATCAAATACAAACGTCATAATTTTAGAGGAGGATGTGAATTCTCTCTCCAAGCGTTGCATTTGGTACGAGCCCGTGCAGTCTCTGTGTATTTCATCTTTACTCCCACACAAAGAAATAAGAAACTCAAAGAGCTGCTTCCTAAATTTACTTTCCGTCTGCTACCAATTCTATGAAAAGGATATATAACACATGCATTCACTACAGGATGGATTACAAATGGCCAAACAGGACAGCTGAGACACATGTCCTGGAAAAAAGCCGGTGTTACTCGAACCAGACGGGGATTCTAAAGCAAGATGCAGTGGATATATGCCTCAATCGCTTCATGCAGCGTCACGCGGTGAGAGGGATAAATTCACGTTCTTTTCACAACATGAACAAAACTGCTGGCATTGCATGCATGGCCTCAGAAAATACGCACGAATTTAACAGAGAGAAAAAATACATATCTACTTGCCGTTAAAATTTAAATGAAGCCAGCATTCTAGAAAAACACAGATTAGTCGGCAATCAAATATATCCCTGAAGAGTGAAAAATAGATATAATTAATTTTCAAGGCCGAATAGATAACTTCTACGGTAAAAATGACGACGAAGTGCAATGTTGAGCCCTTGAATGTAGTACAGGTTATTTTGGCAAAAATTATCAATAGAATTTTTTTTTTAATCTCCCCCCTCCATACATTAAATTGAAGGATTTGGAAAAGAAACTAAGCTTCTTTAGAAAAAATACTGGTAATAAACACGTGAGCGTGAATCAAAGCTACGTTGATGAATACTATCACCTGAGGGAGATCATACGATACTGGGACATGAGATGCAGAGGATTGAGATATTATGCATTTATAACCTACATATTTTTACTTAGGTCTACAGGTATTGCCAAAATTTGGCAGGCATTTATTTTCCACACATTCGCTATTATGACTTCCGAAAATTAATTCATAAAAATATTCAGTTATTGGCTAAGGACTTGAATTTGCCACACTAAAGAAAGTATTTCAAAATAAAAACCTAATCTTTTTCGGTTTTCGATTGCAATAAGAAATCAATTGGTAAACCATGTGTTTTCCTCTGGTGTCAACGTACGTACATAACAGCGTTTATGTAATCAATATAGATCGAATTGGCATGAAATACTGAGATCCTGTGTTTCATACAGGAGCACTTCCATTAGCGTTGCAAATCCAGTCTTGGAACTGATACAACCTATTCCCAGATTCGAACATGCTCGAACTTTCATTTTGTAACATAAGATATTTCGATCAAGTTGTTTATTTGTCGCATTTACTTTTCATGTGAGTAATGGATATTGTATATCAAGAAATATTCCCCTGTCGTCACGAAATAGAGGTATGAACTCATGTGTATTATTTTTTAATAAGGGGGAAAGAGAAAACAAGGCAACTGCTTTGCAAGAGGGATTTGAAAGGAACAAGGGAATTTATCTCTAAGCTCTCATTGCTGGGCTGCGTCGACTCTTCATTATTGAGGGCGGTGGGCGACCTCACGGGAGAGATTAAAGAAACTAGCTGGGAAGTCGGAAAGATTTGGGCAGGCGCTTTTTTTTCTTCGACTCCGATACGTGAACAGAATAGAACAGCAATCTCACGGAGGGGAAAACTTCCGAGGCCAGGATAAATCAAGAGGCTTGTACCTCCGCCAAGGGCAGGGACCCTTTCTCTTTCCAGCCAAAGGTTTAAGGGCTCACTTTCTACCTAAGTTGACACCAATCCAACACTGACTAAAACATATAAACTCACAAACTAGTCTATGATGAATGATACTTGTGCACAGAGATTCTACTCTTTAGACTTATTATTTAATGATATTTAAAAATTAAAACATATTATAGCGTAGGCCAAACTAATCTACGATGTATGGGACCGTTTCTCGAGGCTCGTGTTTGGAGAATATATACTGTAAAGACTTATTTAGTGACTGAATGAGATGAAAAAAATGGGGTAGCAGAACAGTGTATAGAGGGCAATTTTTAATCATTTTGGGATAATTTGCATGAGAGGAAAATAAAGATCGATGGATCTTTTTTAATTCATTCGATTTAGAATAATGTGAGTTTTAATTAGCTTCATTAAAATGAAAGAGTTAACTATCCACATTAAGTTCTAAATACTTAAAGATCGCTCGAAACTGTTTCGTAGCAGTGAAAATGAAGCTTAAAATGTACGAAAAACTTTAATTAATGAATTTGACAAATTTAACGTGTTCATTTAACACACAAAAAATCATAAAATATTTCATTTTCTCTTTCCACCTAAAACACAAATACAACCGTAACTCCTTCATTAAGCCATTTTCGAGATTTTTGAAAGATGGATGGAAGGATGGAAAGGTTTTTGAAGGATTGAAGGTGGGAGGAAAATGGCTTCACGGTCGTAACCCACCAAATTCGTACCACACATCTCTGCAGTCAAAGAAAAATAAAACAAAGTTACTAAGCCGACTGACATTTTGTCATCACAAGCAGATTACATAGGTGGAAAAGGCAGAAAGACGGGAATGGACAAACAAACCTTTCCAATCCTCAAAATTTCCGATAATTATATACCGATGAATGCACGATTACGTCTGAATAATGGTGCAGGGACAAAGCGATATTCACGCTCAGATAGAACCAGAGGCGTCGACCTCCTGGTCACCATGGAGACCCTGACGTCGAAGCGGTCCTAAAATGGACTTGCTTTTACTTCGAGCAGAGAAAAAAATCTCCGAAGAAAACGACGAAAGTTTAAAAAAATATGAAAAAACGATTCATCCACACGAAAGAAAGCACTAAGCTAAAGAATACATTCTGGTCCCGCGGAAAAGAGCGGCGGTAAAGCAGTCACTTGAGTTTGGTACACACTAAAAACGCTCCGAGATGCCGAAGGATGGAAGTGCATCTGTGCATTCACGATTCCACGGAGATGACGACGCACAATGGCGTCGGGGAGCACTTTGAGGAAATGGACTCTGGACTCACTGGATACGGAGGAACAGGTAACAGAAAAAAAAAATCTTTTGGTGGATCGACGACCAAAAAAACAGCAAATTGTTCGTCGCGAAGTCTACATATACACATTTGGCCATGGTTTTCGCTTTTAAACTTATGCTATAAATCATATTTATCGGAACTCATAGCGTTTCGTCAGAAAGATGCGTTAAAAATATGGCGCTTATATGAACACGTGTTTTTCACTCTATTCACCCATCATATGAGCATAAAGATCATTTTTAATGCACAGAAAAGTTCTTATGATAGCGGCAATACTTATACTTACGGATGGATATGCAATTATTCGAATTTCAGTATATTTTTGGGACTGATTGCTTTAATTTTAATCTTTATTGTAGTAGGTACCATAAACTACTTACGTAATTTGTGCGTAAAAATCATTAAGAAAGGATAAAGCAAACCTTTATAAAAAATAACTGTATTGAGTGAAAAATGAGTGTTAGCGATTTCTAGGTCTATGGTGCGACAAAATAGGCATATAGAGTCATTTTTTGAAACAGAATAAATTCATACGTGAATTAGCGTAATAATGACATTTAAATATCTCGCTTAAAATGCCACGATAAAAAATCTACTTGAAATCATGAATAAATAACTCGATAGCTACGCCAGAAGTACTTTCCGCCATTCTGAAATACTTTGTCGTATAAGCAAGGTTAAACACATCCTTATCGAGTTTTTCACAGGCAGTTCACGAATGATGATGGACTTCACTAGGCAACATACGAACCTATAAAGTTCATATAAACAGCACACACACTTAAGTTAAATAATACCAATATATATACTTGACAGCATAAACAAATTACTCGAAGGTTACACGCTATATACTACTACTATATAATACTATACCCTGCCTTTAAATGCTCCTTCGTATTCACGCAAGGTAAAATACACCCTTATCGAGTTTTCCAAAGGCAATGATCGTATTGTATTTGACTTCACTAGGCCACGTAAGGACTGACCATACATACCATATATAAATAGCAAACTCACTGACTATTCGAGCTAGAAAACAAGCGAAGATACTTCAACCGCAAAAAAATACTCCAGGACTCCATTGCAATTCTCGTGCCGCCATCGCAAATATTTCTCCTTGGCTACGGGATCAGCAAGTCGGCACCTATTTGTCGGCAGCGCGCGGGTAGGTACTGGTGCGAGTACTACGTGATGCAGGAGAGGGTGGGAGTGCTGCTGCTCATAGCGACTCCGCGAGCGAACCAACTTGTCATGCGTGCACGGAGCTCCCGTGAGCCGACTCGAGTGATCTGGAGAATTAGGAATGGACGCCTCAGCTCGGGCGGGAGAAGGAGAAAGGAGATCCCGGCGCGCGCTCAGTATTCTGCCGGCGAAGGAGGACGTATTTCCCCCCACTCGTATCTCCGAAAATCCCTTTTCCACGAAAAATACCCTCTCCCACCTTTCTTCCCTCCAACATCACTTTCTTCTCCACATCCTTCCCCCGCGCGACTCAGTTTCTCTTTTCCAACACTCACGAAAAATAAGGAAGGATGAAACGGAAAAAATAATAGACCTTTATCTCCCCGTAGATACACCTTCAAACATACATATAGAAAGGGACCACTGACGTTCGGCTACTTGGAAATCGAGAACCGTTCTTTTATCCGAAGGGGCTGAGTTTCGGATATGATTTATTGTCCGAAGAGAGAGAAAAAAATGAGAAGGCTCTCGTATACCGAGAAACAACGCTCCTAAACGTTAAAGCCCCACCTCTCCGGAGCGAAGGACTTAATTCCTCTCCGGAAACTGGAGTGAGTTGAGATTTGCCGTTCATCTTGGATGTTGTGTTTCCCAATTTGTGTTTGCGAGGGTAGAATGAAAAATGATCACGTGCAGAATTCTTCACGTTCCCACAAGTTTCCTGGAGAGACAAGGTTAAGAGAAGCCTCCCAGACAGGTGATTGCAAGGGAGTCACCATAAAGAACGTGATTTTGTTCCTTTGCGATAAAAATAAGAGAAGGTATTATGTGCGGCCGTTTGAAATCATGCTAAGTTTGTTTAATTTTGAAAACTACAGCCTCTAAGACAAAGGAACTGGCACCATCAAAAGAGAAAAATTACCGTAATCCAAGATAATCATGAAATTCTTGAAAATCATGACATTAATGAAATAGCATAAATATTAATGACGCCGAAATGGCCTTTCATTTTGATAACTATCACTGTCCAATTTCATGCAATAAGTTTCCGAAATTAACGTATTTGCAGAAGGTGTTTTTGAGTAAAGTAATAATTTTTTTTAATAATTGACATTATGGCCGTAACTTGGATTCAAGGTAGGTACCCACTTTCGTACCAACAATTTCAAAAAGAAAATCTTCATTGGAGAGTCATCAGTACGCGTGACCTGAATCAGGGTTTAACATCTACACCGTATCAGTTCCGTAAGAGTGACTGACGACGTAAAGGGTACACCATGATCCTATTACCTTTCTCCACGACTCTGATCATTGGCCCTCAATAATAAAAGGAAATGAGTGTTTAGGGTCCATTGAATATTGTTTTATATCATTCTGGATAAAAAAAGTCCCATTGATAATATCGTATATTTATTCAAAAAAATCGTTCCATCAATAAAAATTAAAAGGATTTCAATTATTAAAAGTGAATATATGGGGTATGCAGTTTAATCATGCAGCTGCTACAGTTAGCAGGAAATTACTTGATACACACAGATACAGATTACCTGACGTTTTTAATTAATAATATAACTTTGCTGATATTTTGAAGATAGGTGGATGATATAATAAACCAAACCTTTACCTTAAGTTTAACTTTTTTTGTACATCCTTAGGTCTTGGAAATAATTAAAACCTAAATAATATGCCTAAAACCATTAGAACTGCCAAATATGATATTGTAACAATACCTTTCAATGTTTCAAAATCTTCAAGCCCTAAAGATGCAAACATAGGTGTTCAAAACTTGGCAAAAGGATAAACGCTACTTTAATTTATAAGTGAATGATCTCCAAATTCACAACAGAAATACACGAAAAAATGAATCGTCGCTGTAGTACTCCAACCATCTGGGCCAAAATATGTTTTACACACTTCACCCAAGTTCTTTCAACTACTGCTAGAGATCTTTCAGCATTGTTTATGAGAGTCAGAGTTTTTTAAATATCAAGTGACATGACAGAAAATATTAGCTAGCAATGTCAAACTTAAAATTATATCTGCTAATAGAAATGCGTAAATATTTTAAGTTATCAAGTTCTGACGACGTGCAAATAATTGTAGAAAACAACTCAAGAGCCTTGGCACATATTATTAGTGACCTAAATCGAGTACAACCACAAAGATGAAATAAAAAATGAGTAGTGACTATTTATCCATTCCTCCGAGTCCAAATATTTCTACCGCACTTCATCCTACCACTCCTGCCGCAGCCAGCGGTCGGTCCTCCAACTTTATTTCCGAGACAGGGAGGAGGAGATGAAAAACTCGGGAAAGGGTCGAGGCACGTCCGGGAGACCGGATAAAGTCAGTCGAGGCGGCAGCGGAAAGTGCACCGGACGAGGGATGAAGGGCGAGGAAAATAGAAAGCAGGAGAGAACATGGAAGTGGAGAGAGATAGAGGAGAAAAGATATGCAAGCGAGAGACGGGAATAAGAGTGGATTAGGCGAAAGTCCACCCGCCATCTCTGGTGTTGGAGATAAGGGAGTCCGGAAGTCGGAAGGAGTGATGTTTAAACAGAAAGGGGTGAAGGGGATAGAAAGAAAAAAGGGAAAATAGATGGGAATGAGTGAAAGGAAAGGGTGCTACGGATACAGAAAATTATATTGGATTGCAACCATGAAATCAGAGGAATTCTTGATTACTATGATCATACTCAAGCTACTTACTCCCGGGGAACCAAATGTGCCGAGAAAATATGGATGGAGTAAACATATTTATCATGTGCCAAAATAATATAGTTCCTTGGAAAAATTTAAATGCCCAGCAAGTAAAATTACTACAGCTCTGGGAGTACTCTTTCATTTCAATTTCAAGACAGTGTATCTCAGCAACACTTTCCCCGATATTTAAGGTAGCATCGATGTACTTACGATGTACGAACACACATATTTATCATGTACCAAAATACTCGTCCTTCGACATATTTGATTCCCATCATGTAAAATTGCATTTCAATTTCGAGGCAGTGCATCTCATCAGTACAATCCACGTTACTTGGATTCTAGCTGCGATGTATTTGCGACGGAGACAGAAAATCTGACAGTTATGTCTCCTAATTCTTGATAACTATGCATACGAGGTGTATCCGAAAAGTATCCTATCTGCGTTTATAAGTCCATGTTAGTGCTTTTCTTCGTCATCCGGGCCTTGGCATCTTTTGAAGTAGTACTCATTAGATTGAACCACTCTGGGGCGAAAATATGAACGCAGGTCAAATAGTTTTCGGACACACCTCGCACATATACATTCGTTCTAAGTATGTTCTTACCAGTAATTCCGTTCAATGATGGTAGACAATCAATACAATTTAATCTGAATACATTTATTCAACAAATTTTTCCAATTTTAAGCTACAACGTAACAGTGGAACCGTCATATTTGACAGAGATGTCCCGCTTGATGGAAAAACTATGAAACGATAATCAGAGTAAGCCATGTCTGAACGGTGTTCTTCACATTGCATCCGAGTAGGGGACTAACAATATCTTCTTCAAACATTCAAGTAGCTAGGGGACACCAGAGCTAATACCTTGGCTTCCAACAGTAGCGTAATAGGAAGTAGGGGAAAATATTTTTACTAATAGAAAAGTCTCAAATTTTAGGTAGTTTCGGGATAACTTCTGAATTATCCACACTGAATTGAAGAATATCCCAATACAACGAAGTATGGAGGCGGACAATTCACAAATATTTCACGTAAAACGGCGGGCGAGTCTTCGAGATTTCTTACGCTGACCAAGACAGCTGTTCAGAGGGCAGGCGGCAGCGGCAATAAAGAGAAAAAGAAAATTAAGGGAAGAACCAAGGATATATCTCCAGGTTAAATTAACTAACGATAAAAATTCCATATTTTCCCTATTCGATAATCACAATAAAATTTATAGTAATGCTATTTAATGTCATTGCTCATTTGAAGCCAAATAATTATCCTTGATGTTATGCTATACCTAACTCGTAAAAGAAATGCATGGTGCCGGAGTTCACGGAGGCAAAAAAGACAGCGAGGCTTATTCAACGATTTCCAAATGAAAGTTTCATTAGATGTGCCCATGTTATAGGCACAATAGCTAGGTATTTGGAGCAGTTTATCGTTTCTACGTCAATTGGCTTTACATAATTTATCAGACAAAAATATTTTCTCAAAAAAGCCCGAGGGCGAAGTATTACGCAACTGAATAAACTACACAATATTATCTTAGTTGTACAGCTGTAGTAAAATAAAATAAATACAACTAAGTTAAAATAATCACAAAATAATTTTGGCAATCGGAGTGCAGCATTATGGGACAATATAAAACTCTGCCAAACCCCTTGAGGTAGTTTGGAGGCTCCCAAAGATAAAAAGTGGCCGAAGATAGGTATACGATTCGGACAGGGAGAGAATATAAGCATTGAATCCATCCGAAGTTCCACGGAGACCACGCCCACGATTCTGAGTATATCCCTGGCAACCAAATATTGCTTTCGCTTATTTTCTTATTCATTGGAAGACGTAATTTTCTTTTCCTACCCTTGCTACATCACAAAACACATAGCAACCTCCTTACGCTATCTCCCTTTCTTTCCTCTTTCCTTGTTTTTTCATTCAATCAAGAGATCATCTACAGCGCTCCTCTCGACCTTTGACGACGAATGCGGAATACAAAAAAAGAGGTTTCGTGCCTGAGTTTAAAAAGAGGGGATATTCTCGCAATCCCTGCCATACGGTCTCCAATCGCTACTACCCACTTATTTTTCAATCCTCATCCTTCCTAAAATAAAACGAATTCACTCAATACACGCCACTATTTACGACCGATTCGTCCCTTCTTCACATCGTCCTCATCTTCACTACATATTTTTGTATACTATTCAACTTACATAGACATGTGATAAACATACATATAATTTAAACCATATTACTGGTATTCTGAATTTCCCTATTTCTCCATTTCTCAAGCTAGTTCCATAAGTATCTTCAGATAACAAACGTATCTAATACAATTTAGCATAACGAAAGCATTTCTCCGTTTTTACACTAATTTATTTCTACCGACCCAGGTTTCGGCTATTATTGCCTTGAAAAAGACATATTGCTTTCACTTAATAAAATATCAAATATTTTCACCGTATTCCGCGGGAAAATGTATCTTTTAACACGTATCATGGAACTAATTTTTTGCATAAAACTAATATTTTGTTGAAACTGCGATATGTTATTGGCAGATTTTATTACAAAGTACCTTATATTTCAGATGGTGCTTTTTCATAACATGGTCATAGCTTAAAATAACACTGGAAAAAAGGGAGGGAAAATCATTTGTTTATTATATTTTCATTTCTTGCATTTTTTCACATTTTCATATCTTACATTTTCCTATAAAATAAGCATCGTTACGTGTAGAGGAGAACAATTTATCGGCTACACTGAGAGGTGGCGAGATAGAACATTTAACAATAATCTCCTATAAAGTTGCATCCGAATTTTGAGAAAAATAAATAAATTTTGTAAATAATTAAAACTTTATAAAAATGCTTGCAGATACCAAAACATAGAGGTGAATAAATTACTTTTGCCAATTCTAGACCTTAATTAATTACCTCAGTTCTGGCTGGATTGAAAAATGGTAGACATAATTTTATGCCAACGATATAACTCGCTGGCCACTAGACAGTATTGAAAACTATAACTTTTGAACAGACGAATAGCGATTCAAAAGCTAAGACTCAAATGTTCACCACGTTTTCGAAATTCCGGCTAGCACCGAAGGGCTACAAGGATACTCTAGATATTTTACCGCGGGTTGGTAACGTTGGGCCTCGGAGCTATGTCACCTTGAGCCGGTCCACGGGGTCGACGAAATGGGACAAGGGAACCAATCGTTCTTTGGGAACCTGACGAATGTTATGGTGAGGATTTAATTAAAACCAATCGTATAGTATAATGCTATAATCTCAAATACTTACCCACATGAAACTAAAAGTCCTATTCCTCCATTTCCACTACTGCTGAGGCATAAGTGTATGAAAACGGCCAGCAAAAGTATTTTAGGTGATTTGAGACTAAAATTGAGTTTTTTATCATTTCTTCGCCTTTTAGAATTGGCCCCACGTCATTTAAACCGTAAATATACTGTTTAGACCTTATTAAATGAGCCTTTAATGAGCCTGATTTCAGGGTTTCTACGTGAAAGTGTTTCAGGGTTTTTACGTTTTTATGGAAAAAATCTGAAGGATATGCTCATATTTATTGTCATATGATTGCTTGGAATTTTATCCATTAAATATCCACAATATATCCTGAAAATTGGGTCACCATCAAGAGAAAAAGTAATATTATTATTATTAAATTTATTTAAAAAAAATATTATTGCCAATGCTTGAGAGTTAAAATACTTGCTACCAAATCATTTAAGAAAATCATTGTGCTCATGACTATGTTACGAATTGTAGACGACCACCGAATTTTTTAGTATTCTCAAAAAGAATGACAACACATTCCCTAATACCTTCCACCACGCGCCTATCGAGGAAACTTATTAGAAAGTACGTAAATGTTTCTGTAAAGTTAAATTAGTTTAATGGCCAATTTTGCGTCATAATTATTTCACGTATCAGGTGCTAATAATATTTAAAGAGTTACCTGACAACCGTTGCCCGTTAGGAGGAAACGGATGATGAAGCATGTCATGCAGTATTCTCTTCGAAGTCGAACGAGGCGAAGCGATACGTTTAGACTGTACCAACACTGGGAGATACCACAAAGGGACGATCACTCATCCGATGCGACGACGCCTCATGTTATGGTAAGGGATAGGAACAGCCAATGAGGCCGACGGACGTCACAGGATCTCGCCCAAAGAGTAACTGATCTCTCCTCCGGAACTCAACTCACACATAACGAGCCCATAAAAGGTGCGGTATGCGTAGCACACAAAAGGAAAACTTAAAAGGTCTACACGTTTAGGGAAGAAGCCTATGTACAGGGATTTCATACTAAAATTACAATAAATCATTTTGTACTCTCGTAGTTGATCGTATTTATGAAGTTTTCACGGGCTTTAAATTTTTAGATTTAGAAATAAATTTATTGGACTCTCTCTCTAGGACTCATATCCTCTGAGAACAAAAGCTCTTTGCTGTAAAAATATAAATATATAGATATAAATAATTGAGCAAATTTATATATAGAAAAAGTAGGAAACATAGAATCATGAAATCAACTCAATTACACGTTGTGAGCGATAAACCAACAGGAAAGTACAAAAAAGGGTACCATTACATACTAATTTAAAAAAAATAAACATTTACTACCACACACTGTTCCAAAAATTATAATTAGTTCCATCATGGTAACTATAAGTAACATTAAAACTCATCCATCACCCATCAATTAATCACAGAGAGCAGGAACAATGAGGAAGAATTTATAGGAACAGCTTTAAGTTTACACTTAACACCCAGTATTTGGGCTTATGAGTGACTAAGTTGCTAAGTCTGAAATTTCTCCTGGGCCAAAAACGACACTTTAAAAATTGGTTAAATTAATAAAAACGCTGGCATTAAGTAAGCTCAATTACCAGGAGAGATAGCTTCATGAATATAATCACAATATTACGTGAAATTAAAAACATAATACAGCATTCAAAGCTTTTTTATTCATTGAAAGATGACTTCTGTTCTCGCATTCTTACCCATCTAGTGAATATTGGATATCATAAAAAATTTTGATGAAAAGTATATCAGCTATAAAAAATTGAGACATTCACAAACTGCATCCGCAATCTACTTTTAAAACCTCTCAATTTCTGCAGACATGCTCGCAACGAGTCGTTTTATTTCAGCACCCTTAAAATATCATTTTTAATTCGTTTTAGGGGGCATGATGAAAGTCAAACGTTCTAGCGAATGGATAAACGAATTGAAATAGGATTCTGGGGCAAATGATTGCATGTAGTACCTTTCTAAGCGATTCTGAAAACAAAATTAGAGAATTAGGTACTTTTAATAGAGCGAGTTTTCTATTTTGATAGATCGTAATATACAAAATGTTAGGCTAAATCTTATTTTTCAACGTGAACATATGGGTGAAAAAAATCAATAATGGCTGGGGTAAATGTAAAAGGAAAGTAAATTTGTATTCATTAATCATGAATTCACTCTTCTACAGCTATATTAGCTCTCTTAAAATCAAGGGAGCCTTGTAATTTGCATTTCTTTGTAGGAATGGTCCCATAGCTGAACAGTAGGCGTAAAGGCAAGTGAATACTGGAAAAAATATGCATGAGTATTTTTATATTCACCTCTAATTGTTCATAAGGTACTCAAAATATGTGAAAGCGCATCAGTTTACCAATTGTATATCGTTGTAAATGTGATAGAATGTTAAAAATAAAGAACGCATGTTTTCCTTTTATCAACCCGTTGAATCGCCTATTTGTCGAGCTAATTTTGCAAAAAATCAATGGTCTCCTGCTGATAAGTTGATGACTTCACGAACGCGTCAAGTGACGACATAAACGCCCCTTCCCCGCCACTCATTGGCATTTTGAATGGACCTGGCGTGGTTAGTTATTTTTTACAGCATTGTCATCGATTCCACTCCGAAATGAAAAGTCACATGTGAGGTACATGAGGAAGATCTCTAACAACGTCAACAACTCATGCAAGGTCGAAGGGAAACTTTTGTAAATTATCATTTAAAACTAGAAAGAGTCCGACTAAATAAGAAAGATTTATCTTTCGTCCTAACTTATCATTCGCTTCCACGTAAAGAGCTATTTTTAAAGAATAGTTATTTTGAAGTCTCAGTGACCCTATTCTCTCCTCCCCACTAGAAAGTCCACATCCTTCATCTCTCTCTTCTTCATAAAAGGCCTCCAGTGAGAATCAGCTCACACCGTCGCGCCACTACAGTGTATTGAAGGGAAGAAACGCCTATCTCGACGCCGTGCGCCCACAGTATGCACTTCAACGCCCGCAGAGCGCAACTCGCCTAATGCACGCACAGCGGACGCAAGACCCAAGGAAGAAAAAACTGAAAAAAATCGAACGCCAAATAACCGCGACGAGTGCGGAAATAGAAAAGGGGGAAATACAGATGATGGAGCAGGAGAGAAAAGACAGCGCACCGTCGTGCTTATGGAAATATCCAAGGGGGCTAGATGGAGGAGGCCCGAGTCCGCCCTCTAGACGTTTGATAGCTTCTTCAGTCTACTTCACACGCTTTTCAATGTTTTCAAAACTGTCCACAGCACGGCGATAAGCGCTGGGAATTTATTCCCAATTTTTACAATACATACATTTTTAGATGCGCGACTATCAGCATTGAAAAGTTATAATTCGATAGATTACATGATATCGAACACATATCTCCGTTTCCAGCACTAATTGTTGTTGTTTTTCCCGGTTATCTCTTTATCGTCAACGTCGCGAATCGACTCAAGTAAACCTACTTAAATGCGATGTTATAAGCACATAACATGTCCGACTTACATCGCCTTGGACGTTAAGTAATGAAAATCGTTCAGTGTTAAATATAATGCTCCAAAAGCCGTAACAAGTTACAGTTCTGGAGCATTTTATTTAACATTTACCTGCCAAAACCGTATAGCTAATTACTTCATATTCAATGAAAATCGTGGCGGGCTAATGCGAAATTATCAAGAAAATGAGCCCCTTCAATGTTTTTTTTTCCATCTATTTGAAGCAACTTGTGCGTCATTTACACGAAAAAATGAGACGGTTAGACTTCAATTAGAGCTTTTACATGCTATAAATCCAATAATCAATCCGTAGACGTGCATAATTTTTATTTTAAACGTGATCTTCATGCAATATTGAGGTTTATTTCCGTTTTTTTATGAAACCACTTATATGTAATTGAGCAAGCGTAGAAGGGATAATTAGGAAGTGCATTTATTAATACAGATTGTCGAGCAATTTTTAAATATTTGAAATGGTTTACAACGCGTTATTTTAATACTGAGGGATAAAGAAGAACGAATTTTTTTTTTCAAATAGAACGCTTGGAACTTACAGGTCAGCAATCAGTGTCAATTCCCTCCAACGACTAAGGGAAGGAAATTTCAAATTGATGCAACTTACGGAGAGAAAAATATTCCAATCATTTAAAGTTTAAGTATATATAATTACTTCCAACGTCCATTCATGCTATTATCAAACTTGTGGCTTACACTTCTAATATAAGTTAAATGTATGCATTCCCGATAAAAAAAAGATAAGTTAATGCCTTGATTTGGACGTACATATTATTTATCTCATAGGCAGCGAGAGTAAATATGGCCATAAATTCCAAGAAGAGAAAACATAGACATAAAGAACTAAGTATTTCAACACGGGAATTCACAGCAAACATTTCGAGAAAGCCTCCAATTTCTTTATTCCATCCAAAGCATACTAAGGTACGCAAAGGGAGAAGGAAGGTCATACTTAAGTCATTTAGAAGAATAAATTTCAAAGGACTATATTCCACAATATAGGACATTGGTGATGATGGCATTTTTTGTAAAATTCACGATTACCTGTCATTATTACAGACGGAAGTTAAAAAATAAATGAAATCATGAAATTAAAACAGGAAAGGAGGTTAAATAAAGGTAGCATGGGAAAAATATCGTGTGTAATAATCTAAAAAGCAAAAGAAAATTTTGAAAGCCCAAGAAACATATTACTGACAGCACTGACGATAAACGGATAGATAATGGAAACGGCAGAAAGAATGAAAAGATTTATGCGAAAGGAGGATAAGAATTATGGCATGGATATATGCTGGGAAAAACCATATTTGTGCAATAAACTGCGATCTGAGTTAGAACAAACTTGAAATCATGCAAAATAAATAACAAATAAACGATGAAAATTTACTAAATACAAAATTACTTCGGAATATCTAGTAGATACACAATTATATGTATCTATAACACATAAAACTAACGATTAGGTCACCAACATTCACGTACTGGCAGCAAAAAAAGTAAAAGCTCATAATATCGCATGTGAAAACTTTCGTTGCCCAAATCCATCAATCAAAGACAAATGCAAACAATTCCCGAATCTTGAAAGGGAAATAAAACGATTCATCAGAAACCAAATGCCCTTTCCCAAAATTCCATGAGACAGCACCAAACTCCGGAGTAAGACCAAAGTTCCATTCCAAGTAAAATCCAAACTCAGGCTTTAAAACTTTCGCAGAAACATTCTAAGAGAAATGATGCGTGCATTCTCCGGATGAGAAGTACCTAAAAATCTTAAGAGCTATGCACGCAAATGAAAGGTTTACTGTGGGGAATAATTTAAGAGTCACTTGAAGATTAATCAAAGTTCCGAAGTTCCATTTCTCCTTCCGCAAGTTCCCAGAAACCAACGCAACGAAAACACCGCAAACCGCAAACGAGAGATTTCATTGGCTGGAAGACGGAGAATAACGAATTCTGTTTGACCAAACGCAAAGTGTAGAATCGGAATTAATTGCAATAAAAACAGCAAAAGTTTTTCGATTTTGGATCTCCTGAGTTATTCTCGGAAAACCATCCATCTGCGGGACCTGGAAGACTTGGTTTCTACGAAGCACCATCTCCGCAGCCAATTTTAATTTACTTCCACCGCGAAGCTCTCGGATTTAGGTCGAGTATTTCGCAGAACTCTTGGATGAAGGTACCGGTGATTTGCAAATTTTGAGCTACAAGTTCGCAACGCAGCGGCAAAATGTTGCAGAGATTCATTCTCATCCACTGCTCTCAGCTTAAAAATTATGTTAGCATAATGACGTCGAAAAATTTGACAAAATGTGTATAATAATTTCAAAAACTACGTCAAGGATATTTAGGTGGCGTCGATCAATCATTTTCTCACCATGGAAAACAAGGTAACCTACATTACTACAAATCGTCATAAGAATATCAGCAAGTGACATGTGGCTTGTGAACCGTCCCAATGATGAAGCAACGCTCCACCCACCGCTTAATAAAAATGAAAACAGAAGAAAGAAATACGGAAAAAAGCTAGACAGATTTTCATAATAAGTAGGAGAACGTTATAATATTACGCATTCTCAGTTTTCGTTATTATTTACTCCACTCCCCTTGTTAACGATTATTAGCATTGGAAAAAACCTTTGAAATCACTTGCTGACTTTTTTTTTCGAGTTTTCAAATATTTTTAACTAGCAATGAAATACTATCCTTCAGATGACTCGCAACCACTGGTGTATTCAATTTAGAAGATATAATTTTTAAACACACGAAAGAAACCAAAAGCGCCCGAAGATAAATAATACGCTCCTCATAAACAGACCTCCATTCTTCTTTAAAAAGTATAAGACCTTCCTTTTTAATGCAAGCAATTGAATGACTCCCCCCTTCCGCTAGTAAGAAATACTAATCAAGCTCCTGACCCCTCTATTCCACCCTAAGGCTCCTTCTAGGAGAATTGATATAAGAATAGATGGAATTTTACGGTTTAATTATATATAAAAGATAAAAATCGCCCAATAGGGCACTCATTAATCACCTAAAACACCAGTAAATACAATATATATCAACCAATATTTTTCCAAAAGATATGAACAAAGAAAGACACCTGAAAGATTTCCTTTTGGTAGCATGAAATTAAGGTTTTCAGTAGTTTAAAATTAAAATTCAATTTCTCTACCGAAATACCAAGGAATCCCAAAAAAAAACCGTTTGAGATAATTTAAACAATGTTATAATTTTAATTTGCTCGTATTTATTTTCCGAAAAGAGGTTATGTGTCTAGGAACTTTTAATTGAGGGAAGAAATCTATCCCCATAGTGTTAACGAGTACGAAGCACACGCGGCTCATTCACGAGGCCGAGGAGCAGCGGTGAAGTGGTGACCGTTTGAATAGAGTTTATGACATCATCAACTTACATTCGAAAGGATTGAGGACCTTTAGGTTGAGTCGCGAAGGTCTCAAGAAGCAGAAAAAATTAAACACGAAAAATGAAAGACATTCGAAGAGTCTCCTTTCGGCAGTAAGTTAGCTAATTACCCAAAATTCAATTTTTATTCTGAACTACCATGGAATCTAAAAACATCCAAGTTAATCATAATTCTAATGACCCTTTGTCTAAAGATAAAATATATTAAGTCCTATTAACTCGTTTGTATTTTTTCTGAAAAGGAGGAGGTTATATGCCCTCCAACAAAAGAGATGGCATGACCTTAAAGCTTCATTTAGCATCCACTAACGTTGATCATGGGCATTAAAGGAGACCCTATTGATCTATCCATCCCTCGTCATCTTCTCTCTACATGTCCCGTTCTTCTCTTTTGAGAAGGCCAACACAGGCCACAATTTTCCGACGAAATAACCACATCTACTCCTGGGGCACCTTCACAAGGATCACCACGCACTCCAACCCAATATCAAAATCCGCAAGAAGACGCATCAAAGTCATCTTAGATCAAAGGATACCTATCGTTAGCCCAGCTACATTCACAAAATAAGTATCGTTAACCCTGCAGGACTCGCGCTGAGCCTGTCAGGCTCAATTTTCTTTTTCAAGTCCTCACCTATTAATGTCAATTATTTTTCCTCTTCTTTTGTTTAAATCAAACTAATAATTCTGAAATGGTCCATTTCATGAAAATCAAGTCCATTTACGTCTGATAAAATATGTAATTATATCTTCATATCGAGTGTGATATAAAATAGATTACCTTTACTAGTTATTGATTTATTGACTCGTAAAACCACTACACAGTGTTAATATTAGGACAGAAAGAATATTATAAGGGAAAATCATTATTCTGCAAGCATGCACCATACAATAAATGTGTATGCTCGAGACAAATACACTTTCCACTATTTTCGCGGACATACCCGGTAAATATATTTTTCGTGTATCCACACTCTGCACACATTTTTCAAATTCCAGTGAACTTTGGGTTCCTGCTTTTAGTTGCCTTTGATTAATCTATTCTGTTAGTCTTGATTGGCTCGTATTATAATTAGCCCTAACTCTTTGGGGAGTGTTTTTATGGTTCCCCTTCTTTACGCGTGTTCATCTACGAGCGCAGCTGACAATTGCCTAAATAACGCTCTCCGAGATTTCACTTCTAAGTTTTTGTTTGCGAGGTAAATAAAAATGTAGGAATTTACCACAGCAATATTAAGCATAACGTAAATACTTGGCATAGGACAACGCCGTGCATTTCTTGATACATTTGTATGCCATGTATAACTGATCTAGTGCATCTACTCCCGATTTTGTCATGTCATAAAAAGGTATCATTTCTGGCTTTCTTTCATCTCCACTACATCCATTATTTTTTGTTATAGTTCATGGTTGATATCATAAACACAAATTTATTCTTTCTTGGAGTGTATGACGCAAAAAAAAGTTCTTGCAGAAATTAAATGAACTGGATTTCTTATTTTTTGGTTTTAACGAAAAAAGTAGGCAATTCCCGCTTATTTTTCCGATTTGTTCCAATCACGGCAAGTCGGAATTTCAAGAGTTCATTTACTAAACAAAAACTGGCAAATAAATTGTCAATCGAAATATTTCTACCAGTACTGCTTATAGGGAGTATAACCTCTTCACGATATCAGAAGGGCTGTTGTTTACCGAAAACGATCCATCATACCAGCATACACTTTTAAGTTCTAAGTATAAAATATTCTAGCAACTACCTAGCAGAGCAAAATTTTTTATCCCGTATTTGTTGGGCCTACTTCGGATTTATCGCTGGAATGCGAAAAGACCTCGAAAATTCACAATTTTCTCATAAATGGTTGTGTATTCACCAATAATGTAAGAACTTTTACGATCGTCAAATTTTTCAAATATCTCATGAAATCAGCTATCCTATCATTTTTTGTCTTCTTTGCTGTTATTATTTGTATTTTCTATAATTATCGCAAGCAAAAAATCACTGCCAGCATGCTGAAACAGAATACTCGTGTTTTGTGGCGGAACTGGCGCAGTTGAAACTTCAGCAAGAAGAGCACCTCCAATATCTCTGCACACTCTAGTCAGATCAGAATGACCGTGTCCTTCGAATTTTATGGCCGCCGAGTGGCGAAGTGAATACAGTTTTCGAAAAGAGGTGTAATTATAACGAGCCGTAACTTATAGTATTGTGTGAAATCAATACAAGTAGCTTACCTTGTGTCAACTATAGCACGCTTGTAATTACAGTAGGAAGAGCAACAGTGGCTTCTCAGACATACTCCCATGTAAATAGTTTTGAATTTCAAAATATCAAGCCGATTTGGCAGAAAAAGAACCTTTACTAGGAGTATAGTGTTAGAGGTTATCCATAACAGCCTACATTGTGTCTATACAGGCAATCAGAGAAAAATAATAGGCTAAGGGTGAGAATCAAAAATGTAACGCGAGCACTCGCGTTGAGCCTGAGGGGCTCACACCGCGTGCATACGAAGCAAAAGTATCACATTCCGGAGGGTTAAATGAAATAACTATGGATAATATTACAAAGGGATATTAACACTTCCATTTACGTGAAAAATGGCACAGTAAAATACATTTTAAAAATCTGAAATTCTCACGGAAAAATTAAAATGAGGCTACTTTTTAAAACTTAGCAAAATAATTCTTGTTGATTCTGGACTGATAAAAGAGAAGTACTTACAGTATTGCCCTATTCACTACTGGTCCTTCGAAAAATCGTGCCTTTTTCCTTCAAGATATTCTCCGCGAAGCGTTAATATCTTGTTTTAAGAATGGATAACATCCCCAAGAGGAATCATTTAAACTTTTTCAAACCGGCAAAAATAAAAAAAGATACGGATACCAAGAAGACCCATTGCTAATACAAATGCCAATTTATTAGAATTATTACAGTCAGTACCTTAGTTAAGTGATGGTATCTTCGCAGTCCTTACTCAATCGATTGTATGCTTGAATGAAGTGCAAATTTATTTATACGTCAGTTCTGGGTTTTATGGCTCATATGATAAAAACGTAGAAATATCAATTATGAAATATTTTTTGAAACCATGTTGCGTATTAGCTGTAAATTATATCAATACGTACAACACCTCAAGAGAAGTGCAGATACAGGGCTTTTTTTCGCATTACTGTCGTAGTTTTCTTTTCCAACTACTGTCAATTGCATAAATATGTACTTATAATAATAAATAAATAACCATTTGTTTGAACTTCAACTAGGCAATCATTCAATGCTCATTAAAAAATTTCAACACATAGATTTATGCTATAATTATCTATTGCATATAAAGAGAAAGGCTACGTTTGCATGGTAATCCATACCGTAGGCATAATGAATACCTGAGTTACATGAAACAGTCAGCACAGGACTAATTGTTGGCGAGTACTAGATTATAGCTTGGAAAAAGGCTTTTAAATACATTTCTCCACGCTTGCAAACGCTGCAAATGCATAAAATTTAAAATTTATGGAAATAACTTGGCCGCGGGCCATCCTGACATATTGCATCGCGTAATGGAAGCCTCATATCCAGCGCTGAAATTAAAACTCTTTCCAATTAGTCACGTCCTCCTAGAAATAACCGACTCTCCCAAACTCACGGTTTAATGAATATGAACTTCCAAGAGACGCGTTCACAACTCGCTCGCCTTTCCCGAACCAAAAAATTTGATAAAGTGCGAATTTTGGATAGGCCAGACGCAAAAGGTAGCGCAATCGTTTTTCAAAAATGAATAAATACATAAATAAATAAATAAAATAACAATGATAATAATAAATCTTCAACTAACACGGACCACTGAATATTTTTACGATGCGATGGTGATGATGATGCCGATGGAAAACTTTTCTGAAAGCGCAGAACTGGGCTAAAAATTTGTAAAAAAAGAATGATAAAGCGTGCAGTGAGAACAAAATATCCTGATAAGTTCTCCCGTTTTGAGAGAGAAAGAAAGCTATAAATGGAAACAGAGAAGGCAAAAGAGAGAGATTGAATCAGTTTTTGCGAACTATTTTAATAATGGAGTCGAATGAAGAGGAACGATAAAAATGTACAAAAAGGGAAAAAAAACTCATGGAGCACACGATTGATTCGGCAGTTTTCCCTCATCTCTGCAAAGTGCGAGCCCACCAGCTTCAGAAGAGAAATAAAAAAAAAGACCGGTGCAAGCGACAGTGGCGGGAAGGGAGAGAACTACAGAAGAACAAGTGAGGGGTCAGAGGGACAATTCAACGGCTCCCTTCTCATTTAAAACCTTAAAACGTGGAACGGTGAAGTGTGAAAAGTAAACCGCCCGATGAGATACGGAGTGGAAACGCGGAAGCGAGAGGTAGCGAGGGGGGGACTTACAGAATCAAAAATTTTGATTGCGCCCGAGAAAAAAATGGAGAAATAGCCAAGGGTGTAACAGTGAGAGGTACATAGTTTAAAGCTGGAAGATAGCAGGAGGATGGACGAAAATTACTGGAGGATTCAAATTGTTTCAAAATTTACGGTGAAGCACCAGCGAAGTATACCAGCAGAAAATCAATGGTAAGAGAGTTCACTTCATGGAACGGTGACTAGGGATATTCATAAATAAACGTTGTTGTATTGCACACAGTAAGTATATATATAAGCTTGCCGCTCTGTACCAAATGGACAGTTTCCTCCTCCTTTTTACTGTGTGGAATATAAAAACATTTGTTTTTTATATATTATGCCAGTAGATACTTGAGTTCATACTACAGAACTAAAATTATGTGATATTTGAAGTCCTGAAATATTTCAATCGAACTATTGACGGCATTTAGTTCGTAACTAGAATCAAAATATGCAAAAATCAGGGAACGCTTGCAGCTGTTTTAATTGAACGTGACAAGGCGATGTCCACTACGTCCTACTGGGAACTTACAGACAGGCCAATCATTTGGTTCTTAATGACAAGAAAACAAAAGCAATAATTATAGGGAGCAATTACTTCTTTTCCCAATTAGACCATGAAAATCTACCAAAAATAAGAATCGGTAGCCACAATATACCTTATGAGGAAACGGTAAAAAACCTCGGAGTCATATTCGATCGAACTCTTAGCTGGAATCCTCAAACCCATTAAGCGAGGCGTAAATGTTTGGGATCACTACATCAACTTTTCAGGGCCAGAGAAATACTTACACCCGACATACGAATTTCTTTAGTTAAAACACTAGTCTTCCCTCACTTGGATTATTGTACAGCCTTATTCACTAACCAAGAGAACGCAAACAATAATAGACTCCAATTGGCCATGAATTCAGCCGTAAGATTTATTTACAATTTAAAAAAATGGGACCATATTAGTAACTATTACAACCACCTTAACTGGCTTAAGCATAAAGAGCGTCGCACCCTTCACATAATAAATCTAGCCTTTAGTGTCTTAACGACCGGTTACCCGCCATAATTGTACGAGAAATTCGTTATAAAATCTGAGGTTCATAATATACCTACCCGTAATCATACCATTGACCTCCATATTCCAAAACATCACACGCCTCATATGAACAAATCATTCATAGTAACCGCCTCACGAATATGGAACTCTCTCCCAGCCCAAATAAGAAGCAGTACAAATATCAATAGGTTTAAACATAGCACATATGGGTTTCTGAAGAATGCCTCCTTAACCCCAAGTTAAATTTCTTTTGTTTATATTCACTTTCTTATGTTCATATTTCTTGTTCATATATTCTTTTGTTTGTCACCTTAAATTTTGTAATTAGTGTGTTATATCTAAGTGCGATTATTTATTTTTTTGTCGAAAATATTGTATTGTTTTTGTTTCATGCGCTAGGCGATATGCACTGTTCACATTTTACTGTAAATATATATATATATATTTATTTACTTTTTGTCTTATATTTATCTATCTCAATGTGAAATGTAGAAAGCTGTACTTATATTTTCTAATGGGCCCCAGTGCCTACGAAAATAAACGATATTATTATTATATCAATTACAAATTTCAACAACGCTAGAAGCATAACATCTTTGACTCTTGGTAACCAGCATGCTTGTTCTGATTACATTATATTTCCTACAAGAGAATATATGTGTCTACCTATTTCCTTAATGACGGGTGATTCAGATTTAAATGCATAAAAGAGCTGGGCCAAGGGCAGACCCAAAATCACACCTTGGCTAATAGATACAAAAACAAGAGGTAAAAATTTATTGACGCACCAAAGGTATATTGATTTAGCTAATCACTTGGAAACGAAAAATTTCGGTTTAATTGCCGCTCACTAAAAAAGGTACTGAATTCCGCAGAGAAACGATTCTTGTCTCTAATCCCCCGCAGAAGAGCAAAAGAGGGAGATATCTGCCTAGCGTTCGTAGCAGTTGCATAGGCGTGCACCGTACGTAACTCTACGCCCACCATCCTTACCCAATAGCTCCCTACGGGAAGCGTTAAAGAACATCGACGTATTACGACCGATATCTCGAAAAAGGCAGCGGATAACAAAAGAACCGCAGACCTCAGTGACGGCGCGGCGGGGTAAAGTCCTCGCCTACCAAACCGAAGTTCGCAGGTTCCAGTCCCGCCTGGGAAGGTTGCCTCTATCCTGGGGGGTTGTGTTTGAATCGCTCGTAATTATTCCGAGCACGTAACCAAGGAGTCACGTGGTACAATTACGAGCGATTCGGAATTTTGGTGTGTTTGAATCACTCGTAAAAATTTCACTCGTAAAAACCCTTCGTAATTATCTGGCTCGGTAGCTATCGGTCGGGATGATTACGAAGGATTGACTACGATGGATACCAAGTAAACAACATGGCGGATTTCATGATGTTAATGTACGCGCATGAGAATTTTGGCGACGAGGATTTAACTGCGGAGAGAACACAGCGTAATTTCAGGAGAAGAGGAGACGCCTTTGAACTGAGTGAGAAGGAATTCAGAAACCTTTTTCGCCTCAATGAACGCTGAACCCAAAATCTGATTGACGCCATACATCTCCGAAGCTTCACGGACATCAGCTGTAAGTAATGTAAACAAAGTAAGTACACAAGTTTCATGCATGAATATATATTTTTTTATTCATACAAATTTTACAGCGATTTATGGTGGTGATCCAACGTTAAATAAGATGTGAAACGCGAATAAGCCTAACTTTATTACCGCTGTTCTAACTTGCAATATGTTAATAAATTCAGAACATTATTCTGCTAAGTTGGAGTGCGAAAGTTTAAGAAATCATTAAAAAAGATCATGTTTCATGTAGAGAAAGGTAATGAGGAACTCCGAAAAGCGATGTGCTGGCATATTAACATTAATTTTAAATTGGTGTATTTGAATTTCCCCCCAAAACAAATACTGCCGTACGCAAAGCGCGTACAATATAAATACGTTCACTTGTTGTTTTCTCAACATTTCTGCAGGGAGTGATATGTGGTGGAGAGCCGACTTTTGGTTGTTGATAAGCAAATTGTGCCTTGCTGGAATGATTATTTACTCAGACTCGATAAGTGCAATTGAATTGTTTTACCGTTCATCCTAAATAATTCGTTTAAAAGTATTTTAACAGTGCTAATGTCCTTCCGTTACCGTATTTCGCTATTTATGATAAGTTTATTTATTGTTCTTCAAGTTTGGCTTTGATCTTTCGTATTAGAACGGTAGTTTTGCGAAAAATATCCTCGGTCATTAGTTTATGTAGACGGGACGTTCATTACTATAGTTTTATTGCACAAACACATGTTACTAATTCCGAGTATTGGTATCTTGTATTTAATTGTGTAACATGGGCCTCATTACATATTAGCTTATCTCTAACTTAAAATAGTCTAATAGATATCCATGAAAATACATTAAGGTTGTTTCTCACTCGCGCATGTAACCGTGTGTGTCGACAAATGTTCAACTTTGCCTCAAGATAAACACTCATTTCATTACAGGTATTGGCTACTCATACCGTCAATGCTGTTGGACAATAAGTGTCATACATAGCTTATGATGCATAAATGAACATGGAGAGAAGCTTTTTGTGCCGGAGTGTGGAAGAGGTGACAAAAACTATAAATGACTATGTATTTAACGATGGGTGACCGTGGACCATAGCCCAAATTCAATATCATAGCGCTGGCGTAGGTATATACTAACTTGGTATAAAAATTTATGAACATCCGTGAATAGTGAACGCAGTAGACTGAATGCTATATTTCTTAGGCAAGTATGAATGCGTCATGCATTAAGTGGTTGGTTTTTACTGGTTATATGTGATGTATGTATTCCCTATGAAAATCAAAGTAATAGATGGAACTCACATTGCCATGGTGGCATCTCCAAAAAAATCATGTAGTGTTAAAGGGATTATTTAAATTATAACATATGTATATCATTTGATTAATATGCAAGTGGTGAGTTCATGTGATTTAATAATATTTTATTTTGAAGCAACTAGGGTCAATTACTTTTTAGAAATTTACATTGTAACCCATTACCTGCTGAATGATATTTTAAGTGTCAATGAGTAGCCTAATGAGCTTCTTACATTGACTTACCTAACTGGTTTTCCAAAATAGAATATAATTATTATATATCCATGATTATACAAATTGAAACCATTGCATATCTGCTATGTTCTATAGCAATATATCCCCAAAGCAATAGATCCTCAAATAGCTATGAATAGCCTTGGGAGGCATGTTAGAATAAGATTATTTTGACTCATCTTACCTTGCTTTGATTTTAATGGTTTCTGTTCAATTTTTTAATCTGAAGGTTTTGATATTTTGCTTTTCTGTTACTGTTGTATTTTTAATTTTTCAGATTGACTCATCCAGATTCTCCCAGGTTCAAATTTGGGTGAGGCTTCTGGACAACCCCTACTAAATCATAACATTTAAAATACTAATCCAAAGGATGCTGTTCAGTGGTTGTTTGGTTGACAAATTTTGGTTTTTGGTTTTCAATACCAACAGTTTTGATGTCCAAGCCAATTTTTCTCTTCAAATGTGCTGAAACATTTTTTTTTGGCCCTCTTCATACTGAGCCTCCCAAGGCACACCCACTGTACAATAAGCAGGAGTCTGAATGACAGTCTTTCATGTGTGGTCTAGGTTTATCTACTATAGTTAATAGTAGTGGGTGTAACTCGGTGGAAATGCTTTATCATAGGAGATGAATGAATAAGAACTTTATTAATTCCATATGGTGATTTATTGTGTCTGACCATGGTTTCGTTACAGTGTAACATGTTCAAGGTGAGACCTTTAAAATGGTTAGCTGTAATGAGACCATGGTAGACAAAATTAATCACCATGTGGTAAAAGCAATGTTTTTACTCCTTCAACTGCTACTTTTTCTTACTTTTCCTTAGCTTATACCATTTCTGCTTCATTTTCTATTTGGTTTCCCTACTTAGGTGTAGGTATGTCCACAATGGTATGCAGCGGAGATTACTTTCTGCCAATGGGAATGGAATTACTCATAAATTTGATGATTGCTTGCATTATTTGTCTTTTATGAAAGTGATTAATGAGGATCATAGGTTTTCCATCCATAATGGTTGTTAATACTCAATATTCAATAATAAATCCATTATGGCATACAACATTTTATGTTTCTATGATATGCTGTACTTTCTCAACTTTACATTAATGTGATCCATGAATGTGATGTATACCAACTCCTTAAAAAACGTTATTTCTATTGCAGTGCATCAACGATACTGTGTGTTGTACTTTTCTTTGAAAATAAAGACAATTCAATGCCAAGATGCATGTTACTGATACTATTTTTTATATAACCTTGACCTTGTATAAGATAAATTTAAATGTTCACCTATAATAGTGACAAAGCTAATGGATTAGAATAGCATTAATTTTATAACAGCATCCTTTAGAAACCAAGATGAGTCGTAGATTGAACCAATAGGATTAAGCAAGAGGCTATAGAATTTTTTTTAATAGGAGAGTACATTTTTTGTAACAATTATATTGTGTTTCTTCCCCTATTTAATTACAAGAAATTAGAATTGGGCATGAAGTATATATGCATTGCTTTGAGGATATTCTTGCAGGTCTTATTGGATACTGAATCCCCTATGTAGATCAAATTCTATTTTATCTTATTCACATCTTAAACCTCCCTCCTTTCCTATTCATCTTCTAATTTTCTTTTCATTACTGGAATTTTTTTCATCTTGAACTTTGAAAAAATCTTCCAGCATTAATTTTTGTGCTAGGCATAATTAAAGTTGATTAAAATGCGCAGGGGGATAGAAACATGTATGAGTGTTAGGTTATGGAAAGTGGATTCAGCACATAAGTAGTAATACTTATGGTACAGAATAACTCTCAATGAAAAACAATAGGCTGGAAAGTTCACACAAATACTAAATTAGAGCTCAGAGCTAATTTCAGGCTAAAATCCCAAGAGGAAATGGCTACATAAGTTGGGCCATTTTACTGCACATACTATGTAGTCGCACATACAGGCTGTATAAGCTTTTCCTCATGGGATATTATGCAAGACTTGCTTTAGAGTCGTCCGCCTCGTCTTGAGAATTGAAACAGTGGTGCTTGGTGTGGTAGTTTGATTTGAGGAGGAAGTGAGTGAGCTTGAGTGGGGATTAGTAATTGAGAGGGTCTGAATAATTATGGAAAGTGGATTAGAAGTGGAAATAAGTGTTGAAACACTCCTAGTAGATGTGGAAGGAGATTTTGAGGTTGATGGGGTCGGGTCAAAGGAAGAAAGATCACTTGAGTCCACAGATTCACTATTTTTTCTTTATCTACCTGGCTATCTGATGAATTATGTTGCTGAAATAACCAATGATTCTATTTTGTGACATACTCAACTTAGCTACACTTGGGGTCTACTACGCTAATGTTAGTATTACCTCAATATCGAAAATGATTAGTATTTCCTGCCAGTCTTCAAGCCCGTGTGTCGCATTCTTCCCTATCAGTGCTATCATACGTTTTTTAATATGATTAAGCTCACTAAATTTAAGGGCTCCACTCCCAGTCTGGGTGCCCTCACGATTGTAACACGCTACTTTAGCGGCAGATTTCAAATCTTGCCAACGCTGAGGGAAAATTTATTAATCACAACAAATGTTATGAGATTCTTAAATGGCAATTTATGGAAACATAGTTTGTCAGCAACATATACGATGCTACATATTTTTCTATTTTTGAGTAAGTAGTTATTTTTACGTTTCATTTAAGCTAATAACTCTGTAAAAAATAATTACTTTATAAGAAAACGATCATTTACCGAAAAATATGGATCAGATATGGAAGAATAAGAGGCTAATGTAACGTAAATATAAATAACTAATACGCTTAATGGTTTATTAATAATGAATTAATCATTAATGTCTTAATACGTTTCATTTTATATAGTGTACCTTCAGAATGAATTGCCGAAGCATATATTTCTGCTCAGCGATAACTTCATATTTACGCCTTTGTTTACTTTAATTTACACCGCGCTACTGACGAATTCGTAAACAAATGAAGGAAATTACAACTCAAAATTTATGCTTCACGACCCCTTATTATATATATATATTTTTTTAGATCACGATATATATTTATTATTTATTATTTATATATATATATATTTTTTTTTTTAAATAATTGACCCACATCTCGTGATCTAAAGGAAATTACAACGTTGCCACAACCACCACTCGTGATCCATCTCATTACGAAGGCTCCAATACGACTTCGAGACGAAAAGTTTCAAACACACCAATTACCCTTCGTGTTGGTGAGCACTCGTAATGGACCGCTCGTGATGGTGAGTGAGTGGAATTATTACGAGCGATTCAAACACAACCCCCCAGGGCATGGTGTTCGTGTACGTTTCATTGTTGAATGTTAGTGAAAACCCAATGTAAAGACCAAGTAGCGCTGTTTTCGGTGATGTGGCAATAAATAATTTTAAAATGCCAAAATAGGGGCATATTTTTAAACTGTTAGATTTGCTGCTAAAGTTTATCGTTTGGTGAGTCCATCGTCACAGCTATCTCTACCTCACCGAGCTCTAAATGGCGGGGGAATTCATGGCAGTGAAGCAGGGGAGAGGATAATCGTGGGGGGTGCAGATGTGAAAGGGAATTCGGGAGAAGGGAAGAAGACAAAGGGAGGCGTTTAGGGAGGAGATAAAGGACTGGGAAAGTGGAAAGTGAGTGCTCTCCCTTTCAGCTAAATTCGTGACTGCTCGGGACTGACTGAGAATGAGGAGATATCTCTTAATCGAGGGAACATCGAAAGGCAGTCTTCGCACCAATCAGCCTCGACGCGTTCGGGAGTTTATAGCGGAAAGACAGATGAGCGAAATGAAAGGATTGTTGAGTGCCGGCGGGAGCATTATGCGATTTAAACGAAGACTCAGGGAAGAGGCAAGCTTGGAAAACAATGGAAAAATGATGGAAGGGAGTCGATGATAAAAGATTGGGGAGGAAAAATGCGCGATCAGTGAGAGGAGTGTGTCTCCAGTGTTTTTAAGTCGTAACTGTTTCGAATCTCTTCAGCAATTTATTCCGTCTTCGAAAGGAATATTCGATTCTGATCAACCCGTTGAAGATAAACAATACATTTTACCCTTTTTTAAGCTCTAAGAGATTCAGATTCAGCCGGGTATCTCACAATTCCATTGCTTTCCATCCTTTAAGTCCTCTTGAAGATCCTTTGGACACCAAGCGAAAAGTAAACGGAAAAATATCCGCCGATATATTGCTACTCAAAACTTCAGTAAGTCAGACAGAGTTGTGTCCTAGCGAATGTTTGCGACGCTTCACAATAGAATATTTTGAGTAAAGAGGAATCATTTCCCTAAAACCGGCTATCAGAAGTGGTAGTACGTAAAGCCCACGGTAACATGGTTCCTGTTTGCGTAACCAGCTTTGAAATTTGTACCATGCCTTTAATAAATTTTAATGTGTCTAGTTATCCGTCGAATTGGGCTATGGCGTTGGTCTTGTCCCTTTCTTTGCAGGGAGGTTATTCCGTGTTACCGAATGACATTTGGAGAGCTCTTGCATCTTTAAGTGAATCGTTCAATGAGTCAATAATTCCTTGAGGCAGTCACTATGACAAGATGGAAATAAATCACTCCCGGAGAAGTAGGCCGTTTTTCACGAGCTGTAGGTGATCACTTATTGAACTTCCAAACAATGCAGGAATTTAGATTAACTTATGACATAATTCGATTTCGAGCCAAATTTTTAAATGAAATACAGAAACACGACAGTTCAAGGTGAACATTTATTCTTCAAAAGAACAATTGTTTGCCAACAGCTATTAAATTAACTGGATAAGGACGGCGGTGAAGGATTAGCTGAGTATCTGGTCCATTTTCTAAGTCAAGGGTAAAAAATGATAACGTCTCGTAACTGCATTTCTAAGCTGTTCTACGTCGCTTATCATGTGCTCACATTCCCCTTTATTCGTTTCCCTTGTTCCTCCTACTCATTTTCCCTCCCCTGTTCTTTGCATCTACAGGGAAAAGAAAAGCATTCCCGAGGGCAATCGGCAATATTTCCACATATTCATAATCGCTATCTAAATTTCACATTCCCCCTTCCAGCAGATAGGTGCCATTAAATATATCTAAAACACATACACAGTGATCACATAATTTATCGGCGAAAGTTTTATGCCATATAAGATCGTCCGCCACGACTTGAACAAACACCCTTAAAGAGGCGTCAACATTGAATTTTGCTCGAGGCATACGAACACTTAGATTAATGTAGCAAACAAGATGTAAGTTTTACGTAAGATATCCTCAAGATGAACGAAATAAGCCCTTTCGCTAAAGGCGTAAGTTCACCATATTTTGACACAATGGTTCCCCGATGAATCTTGAATTCTAATTCGAAAGACGTGATCAATTAAGCCTCATTTCGCCCTACTGAAGGTTAGGGCATAAGTTTAGGCGATTTTGTTGTACGTGGACAACATGTATTACACGTGGTGCAGCTATTTTAGTTTCCAAAACATCATAAAGGGGAGATGATTATCCACTCACACATTTTGCTTTCCCGCAGAGGAAGGTCACCACTATCAGACGCTCAAGGACTTACCTGAAAATAGAGAAAAAATATTATACACTCAATAAAATCGAAAATGATAATAAGATGAAATCGAACATGTAGCAAAGTCGCTGGTGAGAGAAATAACCGTAAAATAATCATCCTTGAAGCAATATCATGTGAACAAAGCATATTTTTTTTGTTTACCATAATTGCACGTCCACTCTGTAATCAAAGGAGCAATTGCGTAACACCTGGGATAATTTTCATATGTTTCATGATTACAAGAGAATGTCTCTTCCCTATTTAATTATGAGTTCCTACAAGAAAATATCTCTCCACCAAAATGTAATTTGGAAAACGTTACATTAGCATGACAACCATCAAAAATTAGTTACACCGACTATAATAGATTAACATCCTCAGTATAAAATGGAACCTAAATTATCGTTAACTGTGTGTGTGACAACTAAGCTTTTTCTTAATTTAAATAGATTTTTTTAAATACAAGGAACTTGCGGTGAATCTCAGTAGATCTCCTATTTTGCGCATGTAGAGGACATGTATAGAGTCTTCGCTAGGACTATGAGCTGCATTCCCATGAATTCAATGAGATTAGATTTCGCTATCTAAATTTCAAAGTTCCCTCTCTGGCAGATGCACATATATTTTTGGCATGGAACGGCAAACATAGATTTTACTTGAGACATAGGTAGAATTAGATCTTTAGGGAAAATAAGAAAGCAGCTTTTATGTAAGATACCAAAAACACGTACTCGGTGAACGCGTGATTAAAAATTGAAGAGCAGTTTCAAATCCTTATCTAATATCCGTTATAATCCGTATATACCGTTTTTGGAATTGATTGAAATGAGTTTGCCTCGACTCAATTTTATTATACATAATTATTGCTATAAACTAATATAGAATAAACTAACTTAAACTACATGAAAAATATGCCTAAATTAAGTGCGTTGCGTTTCTTTATATCTGATTTTTTTAAATAACGTCACTTAACAGAGTTAGATGCCCTGGGATCATTTTAATAATTGATCAGTCTCGCTGTAACTTTCAATGTTCAATTTATCTTAATGACACATTGTTTACCTAAGGTCATTTCGGATGGCAAAATCTAGAGGTTAGTTAGCAAAATTCGTATATCCTCACGTCTGCACTGTATTTAATCAAGCACACGAAATACGTTCAGTATTTCTAACTCAAAATGAACCTCATTATACTTATTACTCGGTACATATTTTTCCAGACATTGTCAATGAAATGGAATAACCGCTCAAAATTGGCTGACTTTGACGATTAATTACAATGAACTCATTATCAATCAATTCGTAAAAATACCAGAAATAAGCATCGAAAAGATGAGTAATTCGTTTTATCAACGTATCATTCACCAACTATTGTAACGGTATAAATAATTAATTTAACTCCAACTAAATCAACAACCCAAATTTTAGCCAGTTGCGATGCGAATTCGCCAAATTTAGAAATTTGGTGAATTCGCATCGCAACTACTAAAACAGGCCTTTTTCCATAGCAGCTTCCCTTAATATGTATCGGTACTGTGCTGATTTCGTAGAATGGATTTCGAAACGCCAATTCAATCGCTCAAAGCAGACAGGATGGACGGAACGCACCCAAATTGGGCCACCTCCACTACATTTGTACCGGAACTCCGTGAGAAACCGCAGGTGGATCGTTGGAACTCGCTTACCTCCCAGGAATGAGTTAATTTAGCACGCTACATAGCTTAGTGCGTTGAGAGAGTTCCCTTCACTGAGTACAACAAACCCCGAGGTTGATTACGTAATGTACCTTGGAGAGGATATGATAGTATTTGCATTACTCAGAGGCGAAGGGGCCACAGAGCGCCTACGTCATCAGATACCCATTTTAAGTAGAAAGAGGGAGATTTTATACTCATTCGCAATTTACTTGTATTCGCTAAAGTAAGCCAGAGGCTGCGAATGAATAACTGTAATGAAACACATGGATACTGTCGAAGCACACCTATTCATGGCTACGAATACTACGGTATTTCATGAAATTAACACAACTGAACTTCCAAAATTAATAAAATCAATAATTAATTTTAAAATATCAAAATAGAGATTGAGTTCTATGAAAAAACTAGTACTCTTAGTTCAAAAGTGCAGTATTCAAGTATTACATATTTTCAGCATTTATTTCTCATCAGTGATTATAACAGTGATTTCAACATTTTATTTCAACAATGATTAACAATGTCTCAGGAAATAAAGTTATGTCAGCCATGTAACGCAAACGCGAATTATATTTTTGGTAATATCAAATTACCATTCGTTATTCCATTTTCGATAAAGTTGATGGATATTAAATAATTGTTCCACTCTATAAAAGATTCTTATCCCTCACGCCGAAATGAGATCCGCTATGGAGTACAGACTTTGGATTAGGCCTGCAGAATCAATGACATTGGTGAAGGGTCAAATTAAATACTTCGTTATCGTTCATTTCCGTCCTTTTAAAATAGACGCCGAGGTGATTTAAACGGTACGAAAATAGATTCACCATTATCCACCATGTAACTCAGAAATCATAGTATCTGAAAACAATACTTTCGTCAATAACAGAGTTTTGGTCACGGCTGATATATACAATGAACATAAATTCAATGCAAGATGACGCTGTAAAATTAGTTAGGCCTTAGTAACATTTTATGTACCCCGATGAGCAGGAAAAACGCAAAAATGATATAAGCCCTCTCCGAAGGACTACTCCATAAGGAGTAGCCCAGAAGACATGAACCCGACTAGGCGGAAGAGAAAATACAACTGATAACTTGGTGAAGGCTATCAATGTTTACCATTCAGGAAGATGAGAAATGAGTAAACTTGATGAGAGTAAGCAGAAGACCATTAGGACGTGAGCAAAAGTGAGATGAATTCGGAGAAAGCCAAACAAATATATGTTTTCTTTCCTCATTAAGCCCGAAGACTTTTCGCTGGTGATGTGAGGGGCAGAATGAGTGAGCAGAGAAATTATTAAAAGCTGATGAAATTCTCGAGACAAAAGTGAAAGAAAATAAATAGTAGACTCTACTAAGGTGATGAAAAAACTGGAGGCAAGATAAAAATATTGAATTACAGCGAAATTTTCTGAAAAACGTAGCTATGAAGACAGGAGAAGACACACATGCATGTGAAATGAGAAATTAGCACGTAATGGTGTTAGTTCACTAAGCAGTAAACCTAGATGAATATGACAACAGAAATCCGGCAAAATATTATAGTTAGAGGACATGATTATTTCAAATAAACATCAAAATAAAGAACTTTCATCGTGACGCAAAGACATCATTGATAGAAATAATTTCGCAAATGGTAATCAAACGAATATCCGAATAAAAATCAGTTACCTACCATGGTCGGTAGCAGAAAAAATGTAGCCGAACATATCCATGCCAATATTCAACCGGTCCTAGAACAATACTGATTCAGTTTTCTAATAGCTTCACATCGCCTTTAAAGATTGATTCTTATATCACGGAAATGGAATGCAATATTTCATGGAATTAAATGATACTAATGAGTTACTCCTATATTAAAATGACAATAAGAAATAGCAACCCTGAGCAATTTAAGAACATTTGTGACCTAATGTAGTATATAAGCTCATTCGGCCAAATATAGAAGAAATTATCCTGCGACCACTCCCAAAGGGTATCAAATTTTTTATGCATCTAAATGAGGGATATCATCCACTCTCGGCGCGAAATATCATAAAAACACATGATTTTAATGTTGGTTCATTTGCCATATAACAACTCAAAATGAGGTTTTATGCTCACTTATTTGAAATAGTAAAAATAAATCTTTAATACACCATACATTCTTCCACATAAATTCATTTTATTTACCGTCTAATTCCAATGCTCAGTTCAACTTTTTCCCGCGTCATTTGAAAACTGTCACAGAAAACTGCTAAAAATATTGACGAAAAGACGGTTGAGGGTTCAATCGCCAACTCTAGGCTCTCCTGTTCTGCTGATTCGTTAAAACGTTAGGCATAAGTTGCTCAAGGCAGTAAGTCAAGAATCTCACTAAATCGTCCTATCCAATTCGTTTTCACCTTAAAATGCTTCATAATACGCCTGCAGTTTTCGAATCCAATAAAAAGATAATGGAGTTGTTAACTCAGACCTGAAATCGCAAGCATTCGGTGGATTAAAGGGAAATATATTCTGCAGCGAAAAAGAGTCTTCCCCTTCCAGTTTTATCTCGTAAATTTAAAATCGGTTAACGCCAAAGCTGCCCCTTACTTTTCATAAGTTGGTGACGTCATTAGTATTTTGGTTCATTTCCTCATCCAGGGTTGACCTTTTATAAGCGAAGGAATCTATCCCGTTAATTTTAACGACAGCGAACCACACGCGGCTCGTTAACGAAACCGTGGAGCAACGGAAAAGTGGTGACGCGCTTGGCATGAGTTTATGGGGTCATCACCTTATCTGCAAAAGAGTTGAGGCCAAATTTGCGTCGTGTATAGCTCCAGAGGTAAGCAACAGATTAAAAAACGAAAAAGAAATTATCCGAAAGGTCTCCTTTCGGCAGTATCTTAGTTGCGAATTCCTCAAAATTAAATTTTTTCTACCAAAGAATCGAGGAATCCTACAAAAATAAAATATCAAAGGTATTCTAAAGAATGTCTTAAGCATGATTGGCTCGCTTTATTTTCGATATGACCACGAACTCTTACTCAATATGAAAACTCACTAGAGGACGCATCAAAGTCATCTTTGATTGAAAAATGAAAAAATGGCGGGCCAATTAATTTTTAAAACTTGATCAACAATAAAATTAGTGAATGATCCCATCAGAGTGTGGGAACGTTTTTCTTGAAATAACTAGATCATACAAAACACTTGTGCGCGTGGGGTTCGGTCACTTGACGGCTTTAATCGCAGTTCGTGATTCACGAAGGCTTGCGTTCGACGCTGAGAATCAGTGCGCTGCTTGGGAGGGACGAAGCTGAATACACTGCCCGTCGTCAAGCAAGTAGAATCCACGTCAATATTCGCCTCGCGTCCATACGTTTCGACTCTGGGTAATGCATACTTCTCGCGGTGACTAGGAGGCCATTTACCCGCTGGTCCGGAAAGGCAAGTCCATTACGGGCGGCTGCGAGGTGTTCTTCGGCGGTGGGCGAGACGAGAGTCTACTTCCGCTGAGGGTGTTTGTCCTTCAGAGAGGCCGCTATCCACTTGCAAAGTGAGGAGATAGAGGGAGGATTTCGGGCCACATTAAAGGGAATAGAAATGAATGATTGCGAGAGAAAGCGTCATCATATCTGAATAGAAAGAAGGAATATCAAGCTGAATTCATCCTGAAGGCCAATTAAAGCAAGGTGGAACCAATTACATAACAAGAAATTTACTTCAGGGGTGAGGAGGGGAACCTAGTCAAACACACTTTAACTATCCCCTTTAAATATACCACTTTATTATTATCAATGCTTGGTAAAAGCAAGGAAATCCTAGAATATTTTCTGTATGATGAAATGAAACTGGTCAAATAAATTGAAGAAATTTTAGTATTTCTAAGAATTATTTTTAATTATAATTGAGGGGAAGAGATGCTAAGGGGTTAAGTGTTTTTTAAGCAGAGTCAGGCACATACATTGATAGAAGAAATACGAGAAAACTTGGCGGCGAAAGGATAAGAATGGTTCTCTGTCCTGTGCTCACATCGAGTGGAATATCAAATGCACTACGAAAGATCTAGTTGATCTCGATTGTTTTCTTTGCTTAATTTATGTACCTAACTCTGTTTAGAAAAAATCAATTGTGTCCCTTGGCTTCTCACCCACTCAAGTACTTTACACATTTTGGATTGAATATTCATTCACGTATTGTAATCGGCCACAACATAGGCGGATTTAGGGTTTTGGGGCAGGGGGGTACGTGCCCCCCTCCCAGACGTTTAAAAATAGACGAGATTTTTAATACAAGCATAAACAAATTTTAATATTTTAATGTAAAAGTTGTAACCATTCACATTTTATTAACTTTTAAATTAAAATTAAGAGTATATTTCTCGTAGAGTAACTGATGCATGTAGTTTTAATCCCAAATATGAGAAAATCGTATTCCTGTCAGACCATGGTACCCCCCGAGAAAAAAACCTGGATACACCCTTGGGCATCAAAAACCCTATGATTGCTTTGATGGATTTTTCGCTCATTTTTAGTATCAGCAATTGTTTCCTCTTTAAGTGCATTAATAAGCATCGTATATTATTTTATCAACATTTACTGATCGAAAAATGGTAACATAACCTTGAGTTAATGGCTGAATTAATCTAGGTTACATGAAATATGAGTATAAATTAATTATTCATAGGAAATTTGGTGGAATAACCTCGACTGCACCTAAGAATGACACATCATTGAGCAGAAACACACGCAAAAAAGTTAATTGCGTAAATAATGAGAGAGATTTGGAGACGTGGGCTTAGCCCATTCCGGATTTGCGTCGGCTGATGACAAACGCCATGACTTGGCGTGGCTCTGCTCGCGATGAATGATTATCGTGATCACTGTGGAGGAGAGAGGTCCTTTGGAAGGCGAACGGAGCAATGTACGGCACTTGTCCAACCGGAGTGGGCGCAGGGGCAGAGCCAGAGAGAGATTATGGAGGGCGACAGAGAACTCGAATCAGATGATGAGATGGACCGCAGGGACATATTTCTGAGCTCACAGAGGAACTCGCCCCGCGGGTCAGGGAGTAGAGGAAGATGGATGGAGGCAAAGTGCGAGGGATGACCACGCCGCGAATAAATCATCCAGATAGCGGAAGAGGCTCAGGCGAGAAAGTGAGCACCCACGCAGAGATTAGCCGCAAAAAGCCTTCATGAACAGTTTAGCTGAGCGTATGAATTGATATCGTCCGTTCAGAGAGAACTTGGAAAAAATAACTTAGCATTTTAAAGACAATTGGCCGAGCTGTACTGAACAACGAAATTGCCTAGAAAGACGTCTAACGGTCAGCAACGTAAGTGAAAATTAACTCGTCTTTTTCCTATCGGTATTGTTATTAAATTACACAGCTGAAGAAAGATTTTTCTTGCATCTTCTACACCCGTTTGGTACAGTATGCGAGACGCAAAAATTCATTTGAACTCCCGGTCAGCAGCTACAGTGAATTTTAACAGTTACTTGTTACCAAGTAAAAGAAAGCATAACCTTAGGAATTTGATGTAGTCACCAAGTTGCCAGTGGCCCAATACTCCTGAAAATTCTTGACAATAATAACGTTTTCTCAATAATTTTCCTAGTTATGGATGACCATTAGTTTTCCCCCAACGACAGCAACACTAGCCTTGCGAAAGGTTAAAGCCTCGTTGACAAAAACCAATTTTTAGTTTGAATTGGCTATGATCAATAAGTGAAATATACCACCAGTCAAATCTCAGACCGCACAAGCATGTAATCAACTTCCGAAGATGTTTTCGATACTTTTTAGGACCATCTATTGGCACAACTGTCTTTCATTTCTTAATTGTGGTAGAATTGAGTGAATGCTCAATAAGTAAGGTGAAAGTCGATTTTATAAGTCCATTGTAGCGTCATATGGAATTACATAGTCGTTGTAAACTAGTATATTTTCTTTTTGAATTCTTAATCTCAAGTTCAAGTCAAATGGCCTAATTTTACTTTCCTAGATACGAGGCTTTATCCAACAAAAATGCGAAGTGAAGTTACGTCCGCAAAGTTCTTGTGAACAAACTGCCTCTCCTCTTTAATTCTCAACTCTAAAGTTGGCTCTTTAAAGAGAGGCTCGCCAAGTTACGTCAAGCTATTTCAAACTAAGAAAATTTCACGCTAATGGCATGCTCCACCACACTGAGTTTTGATAACAATCAGACGCTCCTCTCAACCACTTCAAAAGCCGCACGATGTTACAGCCCAAGTGAAAAATTGTCATCAAAATGTGCAGAATAGGGGAGGTGAAATAAGCAGAAGTAATGCTTAGGATTGAAAGGAAAGTAAATGGAGTGTAAACAATCGTATTATAATTGTCGTATTGACAACCCGAGATGATTTATACAAAATATAAAAACCCACTTTTTACCAGGAAAACAAATCTTTTGCCTGCGTAGATAACTTGGAAATGGGTTTCGGAGTCATATTTGTAGAGATAGGCAACTGAGAAGATCTCCACGTTACATCGAATACATTAACAGAGCTTATTAAGAAATTCCACTTGCATTCTCAGGCAATTAGATACCCAAATATAGATGAATCATCTGCGGCAACAATATAGAAGATGATGGCACAATTTACGGTCGCCAGATATTAGACAATATAACTAGTCGTACGGAGCAGAAACTTCAACGCTCCATCCCCTCTTTCCCTCAGTCGAGCTTTCAAGGAAAGAAGAGAGCTGCAAGGCACACTGTGACTAATAACTGGGGCTTATCAAATTAATTCAAGGCAAAAGAGAAATTTCATTGTTGATGACGAAACCCCGATAACAACCCTGCCGTTGCTACTGTTCTTTTCGTGACAATGGGTTTTCAGGGAATAGACTCGTCCGATCTCGGAAACGTCATTTGCACACTGCCACAAAGTTTTGCTAAAACTGCTGGTTAAAAAATATTTGACGCTTTCCCGGCGAATGATGCGGGTAAACTTCTCTCGGGATATGCATGAATTGCCATGAGAAAAAATTCCCTTGACCAGGAATCGAATCGAGTTAGAAACTCCATTTCTGCCGGCCTTTCGAGTTCCGACGTGGGGATCAACCACAGAAGAATAACATCCCCCGAACGACATTCAGTAGCCCTGAGGATGATCCCAGAGACGTTTTGAACTCCAACTCGGAGCGAAACTCTAAAAACGAAGGAAACATTGAGTTTCTAAAGCGGTGGGAAACCCGAGAGAAGTTACCCATTGAAATTTAAGTTATTGCAAAGAAGATAATAGGGATATAAAATGGATTAAACAAGTGGAATCATTGCCAGATGAGCACTTTCGTACGTAGCGGAATGAATTGTGCGGGTTTGGTGAGTAACAATCCCTGCCACGGTGATTGCGCGTGCATATTTAGTCTCACTTTCGAGCAGCCGAGTGAATGTTTGGGAGAGAAGTACTATCTCCCTGCCTGTACTCTGTGGCTTGCAGGGCATCGTGTTGATGTAGGATGAATTGCCCATGAGTGCCCTCTCCTTTAACACCACAACGGGGTGGAGCAACGCGCTGGAGAGGGTTAGGGGGGGAGGTTAAGGGGAGAAAGCACGTGGAAATGACGTTCGGTATGGGAGGGGAAGGGGGGTGTAAGAGAGATAATGAGGGACTAACACGGTCCGACTCGGATGGGGACGGATGTAAAGGGGGGAGAGAGAAAGATATGGGTGGGTAGAGAGGAGGAATCCGAGGATGGAGCGAGGGATATCGGTGGATGCTGGGCATCTGGCGGATGTAGGGGAAGATGAGGAAATGGATAATGGGGGATGGAGGCTTAGAGAAAGAAAGGAGAAAGAGGAAAGCAAGATAGAATGGGAAAGGGTGGGGAAAATAGTGAGAGGACTCGGTTGGCAAGGGAAAATTGGGAAGTGGAAAAAAGGCATTCATCCTTCCAGTAAAAATAGATCAGCCCACTTGGAGTCATTTCAACCCCATTCAATGACCATTTCTTACTTACGGGTTGTTTTTAGATCGATCAGATACGAGATTCTACGACACACCTTAAAATCGTACTACAAACCTAAAAATTCACGTATTACATGTTTGTGCGAAAAAATCTCATAGAAAAAAATCATTCGCCATGACCGGGATCTATGGATTTTCGCATACTTTGTGCATTGCGGGTGACTCCGTAAAGCTATCATAGTGGCTAGTCTCGGTATACATTAATTAAATTAAACGCGTCTATACTTGCCCAAATATTTAGCCATTTTAAAGGCTTACGGTAGAATCAACGAAGTTGCGGAGAGTTCAGGGCTACAAAAATTCCTATTCTACTCTCCGCAAGCAAATCTGAGGTTCATGAACACAAAATACGATCGGACATTATCGACAAATTTTGAAGGCAACGATTGACACCAATTTAAAGTATTAAATACTACTCCAGGTCACATCAACCAGTATTCAGCATTACTATTTATTATTGCTCAATTTACAAGTTCTGTTAAGGTATTCAACTTCATATTTATGAAATTATTTCAATGTAATTAACATACTACATCCAAGTATAAGAAGTAGGACATGGAAATAAGCCGCGGAGATATTTTTGGGGTAAATAAGTATCTACGGTAAGTACCTTTATATCGTCTCCTTCTCTCACGATACTGATTAAAATGACTCTTCTCCAAGCTCGCCAAGTGCCTGGAGAAGGGTTGATGCATAGAGATCTTTTTTTTATATTTTTCTGGCATAAGGTTGATATTGTAGCTATAGGAAATGGTGATGACATTTAAACTCGCAAATTCACGACCTTAGACGAGTTAAATCGGAATGATATAGAGTTAACTCATTGAGAAAACTCATTCCAGGAAAATTATAGGAAGAATAATGTTATCTCGGATTTATTTTCTTGGAAGTTGATAAATTGTATTAAGAGGATGAGAATGGAATAGGAGAATTTGATCAATGGCTTTAAAGAGGAGAAGACAGGGTGTAGAGGAGAAGCGATGGCCCTGAAAGGGAGGACCGTGGAAAAAGTCAGAGACAAAACACCCGGAGTGGATGGCGGAATAATTGATGAGTAGGAGCATGGCCATGATGCCAACGATAGGAGAGATAATTCTATTTGAAGATGGATTAGGCGAAGGAGAAGGATGCCTGTTGTCATTCTCACAGATCGGAGTGGGGTTGTTGTTTGAATATACCTCTCTCAGCCAAATTGATTATCAATTATCTTATTAAACTAAGATTCCCTCAAAGAAAAATTAAAATTGAAAATTGTTTAGTATTCAAATAAATGCTTTTTATTTTTGAAATATATCGTATTTTTTATGTGCAGGTTCCTTTTGAAGAATTTTGATCATGATCAAGCTCTCTTTACATTGGTTGGTCTTATTTAAAACAACCTATAGTCGTTTTGAAAGTGTTAGCAAACTATATTATGGCCAGGGATTGCAATAGAAACTAAACAAAAGTCAAATCATGTAAAATTTCAATATTTTCGTTCCCGGGAGCGAAATGTAGAAACAACACGAAATGGATTTAAACCCGGGGGCTAAACTAAGGGTGTTGGAAAATTGGAATCAAAACTACTTCGGGTCGAAACTAAACTAAAACTCTGGGGCAAAAGAAAAAACGCAGATAATGTTTCGAACCGGAGGGAGCACATGCTTCCCCTTCGAACAGTTTAGTTTCGACCCACCCACCGAGTACGAAGTATGGTTGAATGAAGTAGAGGTTCGGCCTACCGCCATTAAATGCATGGGTCACTCATATTTTTACCTCTAACAGGAGAACGGTGAACGCAAACTTTCGATTTTTAAGCTCAATGTTTTAACCTCTCTACACGCATTTCAAACGTAAAGGGTCGAAACTATCCCCTCTTATCCCCCTCCGCTCAACTTCTGGGATTGAAACTTAACTATTAGCAGCGGATTTTCGATTAATTTAGTTTCGTTCAAGGGAGTAACGTTTCGTCTCAGGTCGAAACTAAAAACCTTGGTGATTTTAATTTCGTGCAGGAACGAAGCGAAACCTAGGCCTAGTATTTTAGTTTCCCTCCGGGCCGAAAGGAAACATTTCCGTTTCATTTCACATGCCGTTCCTGATTATGGCAATACCTTTAACATAGCAGTTCAATAGAAAGAATATGCAATGATTTCCCAATTTTTCCCATGAATTTGACGGAAATTTTCAGACTATTTTGAGTTTGTTTCGGATACACAAAAAAACCTCAAACCTGTATTGTCTTTATGGTATCCAGCGTATCCAATGCAACCCAAATAACTTCATGGTTTAAATAGGAGAGTGGATATGGATGGTTTGTGACGGAGGGACGGGACGGAATATACGAGAGGAAAATCACCAGTTGGAAGAATGCGAGAGGGAAAGAGTGAGGTGCAGGGGGAGCGGCAGGGAATGTGGATAAAGGGAGGCAGAGGTCGTTTAACAGTGCCGTGTCGGGTGCCGGTGAAAGGGGATTTGGTTCGAATGGAATGATGTCGGTCGGAGATCCAAGGCCTCCAACTCGTTCGCTTCCTGGGAACTTAAAGGGGGCCACGCGGTACGGCGGATGGCATGAAATGGAGAAAAGGCGTAAGGGCAGGACAGTGTGTAGCAACGGGGGGATTTCCGGGTTACAATTCCCCCCCCTTTGAGTCTTTAAAAGAGGCGCCAAAAATAAGTTAGATGGCCTCAAGAATAACTTTGAATATGTGCTCGTAAAAAAATACTGTTTTTGAGTCCTGAAAATGACCTTTTTAACATTAAAAATCACAAAATTTTCCGGGAAGGACCCCCATTTGTCCTGGGGTGTTTTCCATATACCGCGAAAGGGTCCCGAAATCTCCGGTAAACCCTCCCTCCCATTTGAAAATCCTACGAATAGAACAATAAGGGATTATGTCTTCGGCGTCTTACAAGAAAGTCCCTCAAGTGTCTCCACCTGATCTCATTCAAATTTTGCTAGGTGATAGGAGATGGATACCCATGAGGTATAGTTTGTGCTTCAGCCGCTAACGCCCAATACTTCGCGAGATATTTGCGACGGGGGGAAAAACCCTGGTACACGCCTAAATATATGCGACCAGCAGTACAACAATGTATCGTCTGTGCTCATCGTCATAGCGACCAAGGACGAAGGGCTATTGGTGTGCTGTGGGCTGCAGGTGTTTTCCTGATACCTTCCGTAGCAAATATCTCGAGAAGTATTGAGCGTTTGTGACTGATACTAAAACTACACCTCATAGAGAATCCATTCCTTTCGCCTAGCAAAATTTGAATGAGATTTGGTGCTTATACTTGAGAGACTCTCCTGTTAGATGTGTTGTCGCCCACCGCGCATTTTAATGAGTTTACAAAATCGCTACTCGCGCCGCAGAGCGATCGAAGATGTAGTTCCGCAAGTTCCTCACCTTGAACATGAGTAAACTCAGACTATATAACTCTATACTATATAACTTGAACATAGGTAAACTCTATACCTTCTTTCCATTATCTCACGGCAATAGTGACCTTATTTAATGATTCTCATAAATCGTGAATCACTTTTGATTTTTAATTTAAGGCACCTAATTATTTTGTAATTTAGAAGAAATTATGCTCATGGATCATAAGAGGTGGTATGTTAGGTTCTATGCAAACCAAAATTTACAAGTTTGAGCTTTTGAACACATAATGTGGGTCCAAACTCAAAGTTTGAATCGCTTTATGGGGTTTCAAAATAAAACATTTACAAGTGGAAAAAATTCGGAGTTTTGTGGTGACAATATCATTTTCCAATTTCTTGGGAATTTGAAAAAAATATATATATGCCTTCCTTCCAACAACTATACAACATACCTACGTAAAAATACAGAGTAGATTATTACCGACCGGTTTCAAGGCCGATGATTTTACTCCGGCCCACATCCTTCATAAGGTTCAAAGGGTGGGTTATAGGAGACGCTCTATACGTAGAATTTCCTTCTCAGAGATCCTCCTACCGATAACGGTAGGCTGGACAAGGCATTGGACTGGAAGAACGGGAAAAGACTACTCGTCTTAGGTACTTAGACCAGTTGATTAATAGGACGCATCACTGCTCTATTGCTCTTATTTTGACCACTTACTTAATTGTGAAGAACTTTCGCCATTATGTTGAAATTTATACGTTATATAAAATAGATCTTTATCTACACACTTCAAAATTTAAAATACGAAAATTTTACTCCATTATTTTCTCATAATTAGGCATAAAATTTCTACATCTACAAAATATCCCGCAAGCAGCCTAAAAATGCGTGAGGCAGGGGTTGCTAGGGCACTAGCCGTTTACATATAAAAAGAAATTGACCAAACAAAATTACAATTAGCGATTATAGAAGTTCTTTATGATTTGGGGAAAAAACGAATTCCCATATCTATCCTTTCGGAAAAATATCTCTTTTAATTTATCACTTCTGTCGGACCTGGAAATATCGTGGGGCGCTTGTATAATGTTCTCCGTGTCGCTCTTAAAGATATCTATTCTCAATTATTCAAGCATCTAAGCCTAGCGCTCAGCCGCCGATATTTTAATACATGATGTACAGGAAAATAATGGCTATAGATTACCATACCCTGAAAATTTTAAGATTTAGTTTAATAGTAATTAATTACGAAAATAAAACCGAGTGAGTGGGTGTGATGCGTCGTCTTAACGAATATTTTTGGAAAAATGCATGCTTAAATATGAAAAATCACCCTAGTTATCATGGGAAGCATGCATAAGCATCATGGAAAGCTGAATAAATCAATCTCTAGTCCCAAACCCTTCACGTGGTCAACAAAAATCACTGTGAGAGAAGCCAGCAATGGGCATTGAATCATCCCTCCACAGCAAAAACGCCACACCGGGCATCCAGGGGTTTTTGGCGGCCCCGAACTTGTGGGAGTCAGCGGGTCAGAAAACCTTTCACGGCCGGCCAAGACGCAGCGGACCCTTCCAAGCCCATTCGCATTCCCTCGGCCGAAGAACGAACGGACGGAGAAGCGGTTGAAAGAGATCCATCCCACACTAAAAGCGTTCGCACTGAATCGCCCCTGGAAGCAGGGATTCATCCCTTTGTACGCGATAGCCCCCTTCTTCCCTCTCTTACGGCGCTGCCCGATACCGCCGCCGCAGGCCCCCATATAAGCCCCCAAAGGGGTGCGTCCACCCAACTGTTGGAAGTGCCCGGTGACCTCCTCCTCATTCTCCACTTATGGGCGAGTTATTCGCCGCGGAAACTCATGCGTGAAACACCACCGTACCTATACACAAAATAAACCTCCCGCATTTCATTTGCGTGGGGCTAAGTGGTCGCTACAAACGCTCCACCGAGTGTTTATCAGAGCCACGTTCTCGGAGAAGCGGACATTTTTTTTTTTAGTCGAGCGTCCGTCCACTAAATTAAATGAGGGTAAATAACACATTGGTCCCGCCATCGATTCAAAGAATAAAGTGACCTTTTAATAGTTCCAGCTTTCTAAAGGGACCGGAATACCGTGATAATTACTAAGAGATCACATTTTAGCTGCTTGAAGCTTTAAGAGGCTTGTCGGGGTTAAAATGAGTTTTTGAGGTTATTTCCAAAGTTGGCTTCCTGGCGTGAAAGACCAGTAGACATTGAAAGCAGCCACGTAACATCAATTGAATTAGGACCTTTAGAAAAATGATAATTTGGATATTTTTGCGGAGTTTACAATTATCGGTCGACAAAGTAAAATAAATGAGAGAACCATTGATTTAAAGAATAAAGTGTGGTTGTAATAGTCCCTGTTTCCTTAAGAGCCCGAAAATTCCGAAATAATTATTAGATAGAAAATACCAAGATAATTACACACATCACACTTCAGCTGCCTTGAATTTGAAGGTGTTTGTAGTATTTAAAATGATCCAAAAAATCTTTCTGATGCTAGTGAAAATCTAATAAAATCTAATGATGATAAAATCTTAATAAATTTTTCGATTCTAGTCTTATGATATCCGTTGATATAATTTAATATAACAACGCCTTGATATCGAATAATTTCATTCATATTTGATCAAACTGTCCAATATTTTTACAGGACTTAGATTTATAACAAAGAGATTTATATTTTAAGGCAAATTCATTACCTAATTATGTCACGCCATCGGAACCATTTCAATGTTGAAAGTTATATGCATCTAGAAATGATTTCCAGTAGTTAATGAAATTACACATATGCATAGAAAACCAAATAAAATCCAAATATTGCACATCAGACAAGATTTAGCGCGCAACTTTGCATATCCATTAGGCAAAATAAGATGAAATACAAAAGGTAATGAGGCGATAAAAGGTGGAAGTGCATCCCCAACATCTTAATTTGAAACTGCGGCAAAAGAAATGATACCTAATATTTAAAAATCAAAGATAAGGGTAAAAGGTGAAGGAGTTAAAAAAATTATGGGGTAAAAACTGAGTTAGAGGCCAAAAATGAAAAACTACGATCATACCCCAATTGTGCAGCTAAAGACTAAATAAGTGAATCTGATATTGATTTCTTGCAAATATTACGTAATATAAGATTACAAGAGCAAGATTAAAAATACAATATTACCTATAGATACTGAAAATATGCAGGATGCCATACCGAATTACTCGTAATTGGGCACACACGATTTCAAGGATTACATAATTGCCACCGTCAAACACTCCTGTCTCCTCTTTCCTTAAAGCAAACTCAGAATCTGAATGAAACGATATAGAGAAAAACAACTCATTCCCTGATATATATAAGGTGCATATAGTCTCATGACTCTAAGATGCGTTGAAGTTAACGAACATTCAATTTCATTTGGAGACGGTAAAAAAGAACGATTAATTAATTTTTAGCCTTAAAACTCGTGAAAAGTGTACTTAAGCAGAATCACTGATATAAAATGGAAAATAAAACTCAGAATAGGATCGGAAGGCTGGTGCATAACGAGACCTCTTTAAATGAAGCCAACATTTATAGGTATCCTTCCCACTGAGGCTGTGTCAAGGAGATAGCGTATACTGCTTCGGTAACGTCCTTACACCACCGTATATGAGGAGATATTCCTCGAAATTCCATATCGCCGCTGCGTACTCTTATGTCCGATCGTTAGAGTTCCCTCAGTAACTTTGCGAGGGCTGCTTTAAAGTTTCAAAACGGCTCGAAGAGGCCTTGAGGGACCACACAACGCTCGCGGCAAGGACATTGGCGCCGCGGTGCGGAAACTGCGGACGGAAAACATCCCTGCCATTATTGGGCGTGGGGATTAATTTTCCACACTGATAACTTTGCCACCCCCGTAGCTCGCCATACCTCCATATCGCATAACAACCCTTCGCCTCCCCCAGAACCTCACCCTTTACGCCTTCCCCGATCCGCTTTGGTCTCAATTTCATGCGAGCGCACACATTAGCGTCGGAGGGGACGCGGGATTTTTCGATGAATTTATTACTTGCCTCGTAAGCCCGAAAGAATGCCGGCGCGGCGTGCAATACGGGCTAATTCCTCGAAAGGAGGCACGTGAGACACCCGTGAAATACGCAAGGGGGAACCTGGTAAGTTGAGCTCGGCAAACACCTCAGGACGAGTGGGCTGAGTTTACGCAGCCACTTACCTTGTTATCACAAGAATTTCACCGAGTGAACTCGTCTCACTGGGTCATCCAGTGGTGCCACCACGTGAGTATGTCTATTGGCTACAGCAAGTCTATCACTACCTGTTTTTGCCCTCCGTGCTCATAAAAAGGTTCTGATCAAAAAAAGAGGCAAATGTCATTTCCAACATAATCATACAAAATATAGAAATAAAGAATAAATATAGAAAATGTTAATCAAATCCATATCTTTTTTTATAAATTTTTATCATATAATTTTTAATGAGTTAAATGGAAGAAATGAAATGACTTTGGGGAAAATAGCGAGTCTTTTAATAGATAAGTATAATTTTTGAGCCAAAAATAGCAAAGCATAGGCTTATTGGTTACTATAATCTAGGCAAAATCGTGATATTAATGGGTGCTCTGGCATATTGCTTTAATTTAATGCCCGAAACAGTTTCGAATTAAATGATTTACTTCATTGGAAATGCCTCAACTGTATCATCATCAGCAATTTAAACGTTTAAAATAAATTTTAAACAAAAAATACATCATCAGAAAACCTCCATTGCGATATTACTCCACGAGGTCTTTGGTTCACTTCTAGTATTACTTCCACGAAGTCTAAGATATCCTCTATTATAAAAAACAAGGAATTTAATTAAGAACAGATCTTGAACTAAGGTTAGAGAGCACGGGGGATAAAAATTTCTTAAAATATTCGCAAGGAATGTTTAGGCCATCCGTTCTTAAGCTAGAGATGTCCCATTATAAAGGCATATGACGAAGTGCTAAAAATAACGCAAACTTACGACGCAGAAAATGCTCAAGATATGGACAAAAACCCTATGCGTGGGTCGTAGAGGACGATGAGGAGATAATTAAGTCCACGAAGTGATTGAAAAAATAATGAAATATTTGTGCTAAATCTGGACAACGTGCCCGTCTTTCCTCCTCCATTTCGTACTCCAATATGGAGCGGGAATCGCCTCGGGATGTAGTTCCCTACCAACTGCGACCCCCGCTGCTATGCTAAGGGTCAGTGCCGTAAGATTGCAGGGGATTCTTATTGTCATGAAGCAAAGTAAATAAAAAATAGAATGGAAATCTCGATGTACGCCGGGGCTGAAGCAATCCTCGCGAAAAACTGAGCTTGAAAACACTTTGGAAAGTATACGACAACACTGTCAAATTTTTACACGCAATATGTTAGATAGACAAAAATTACTGATTTGTATTTCCCTAAGCTGACCAAAGCAATCACCGGAGCAAACACATTTGATTTAAGGCTTAATAATAAGTGACGCTAACTTGACGTTTGAGCATAAAAAAATATAATGAAATATTAAGGTATTTTGCTCAAATATTATTCTGTATCTAATTGTAAGATATAAATACCCCAGGTTGGGTAGAATCATAGGACACAAAAAAAGATAAAAAACACTCACAGTACTAAATTTTCGGTGGCACATTACCACCTTCCTCAGAGTTAGGTAGGATACTGTCAGATCTAAGTATATATAAGTATATATATTCCAATGTATTAGCCTCTTTTTTACCAATTCAAATTCTAATTCAAAACCTGGCAGACTGAGCCAAAATTATTTTGCGGATTCCTTTAAGAGGAAGAATCACCGCCCCTTGACCGATTTTTTTTAACACGAATTATCTACTTAAAATTTGAGATGACATATTATGATTTCCTCGATCTACAGAAGAGATGGGTGAAAAAGAACCCAAAGGCCAATATAGACTCTGCACAAAAATGAACCGATTTCAAATTTAACTGCTGCCTAAAACTCGCTATTCACTGATAATGTCTGTACCACATTCTTAGGGAGTATTCGGGCCAGTAGGTGAGCTCATCAAGAAGTATTTTGAACAGCAGAACAATAACTGCCTAACTCCAGAATTTGATTAGAGGTTAAACAGATGGCGGTTACAATGTAGACCATCCAAGGCCGACGAAGCTGTGCCATAGAACCTTGAGCACTCCCCTCAATTTTTTCTCCCACATAGGGAAATGAGGACCAAGAGTACGCATCTAGCAAACAATTACATAAGTATGCACTCAGGTTCAAACAAAAATGTAATTTTTACACAATTGATTGATCGTGGATGGATTCACTGTTACATGTAATACAATACTTATCTTCCATTGCTGCAGAAAAAATAAAGATCTGTTGATGTTCATCAAAACGTAAGAGAAAAACAAACAGGAAACTTGCCCCTCACGTGGTACAAGTGTCCTCCCTTTATGGGGAAAGTATCCCAATCACAGTTTTCACATGTGAACATTCCCTTTCCAAAATAATTGGCGCGATGCTTTTTACTCCATGTTTTACTTTCATAAAAAGTTATCCAATCAACAATTGGTGGATTTGATTACAATTTCTCTTAACCTCCATAGTCATAATCAGTTTTTCCAGTGAAATAAGGCCTCGTTTGCAGTCCACAAACCATTGCTTACCACCGTAATCCTTTACCTTGTTTTAGAAATCTCCACGTTTAGTTTATGGGTGTAGGGGACTAAGAATTCCACACCGCTTTGAGTTTTTACGCCTCTTTAGCACTTGCAATACTTTTGGATATAGTCGAATTCTTTAATGAGATACAAGTACCTCTCGATGCCTGCGAGGTGTTAAATTATTCTAAGAAATGAAAAGTTGAAAAGGTTTGAATGGATATGAAGGTGGTAAAGTTAAGGAAGGAATATTTGAGAGTGTAAAAACTTGGGCGTTCGTTTGCAAAACAAATTGCCCCTAGTTTTTTTATTAATTACTTGCCTACTCTGTTTCTGCATTGTTGAACGGTAACTTGATAATGGAGAAGAAGAACTTCCCACTCGACCGGAGAAAGTCGACGGAAGCATATATACTCATAATTTTCGGAACAATAAGGAAATATATATATATATATATATATATATATGTCAACTACGTCGATGTTATTTTAAAACCCGTGTCATTTCACGACATATTACTGCAATGATATCGTGGCCGCTTCAATTAATGGCACATAAATAAACTTCAAAATTTAAACTCTTTTTCATATTTTTTATGTTTCGTAACACAATTATATTTTAATAATAATTCTTATTATAGTATGGATTCTCATTAAGAAAGAAAATATAGATTTAATTCAGTTGCAAAAAGTACAAATATTAGAAAGGGATGGAAAACTAACAATAAATCACACCGAACTAAATTAAGTTCCCGATATTATTTAGAGAAAAAGACGAATTAATGCCGCCATGTGTTAGTAATCGGCCCCTTCAACGGAAGATATCTGTTTTTGTTCTTGAGAGGAGTTTTATTTTAAAACTGAGTTTCAACCAACTACATAAATTTTCTTCATGTAACATTTTTATGCACTTTCAAATAATACAAATTGATTTCATTTTTCACGAGTTTCGTTCATGTTCCCTTCAAACTAACTTGTGTTCGTTGGCACAATAGTTAGCGTTCCGAGGTATAAAAACGTGATGTACTTAGGAACAATTGCAAACGCTTTTAAAAGTTCTAATTTGACCCAATAATAATAAAGGTACAAGTATAAAACTGAAAACTTACGTGAAGTAATCCTGATGGATTGAATTGCTCCTAATTGACTGAATCCTCAGTAAATATATTGTGATTTATATAAAAAAAAGTTGAAAAAGTGTTTCGTGGTACAACACTCTCCCCTACTTAGAAAATCGCAGAATATAAAGAAAAGAACATTTTTAGATATCTTTACGAAAACAAATACTACGAAGAATAATAAAATAGATGGCGAAACAACATTTTCAATGGCAAACAATCTCGGCGAGCCACTCTCAAGCGAATGAGTCGACGTTTTCTCATTCCTCTTATCTCCCTACAGAGCGACGAGGGAGCCTCAAGAAGGATGGCGTTTGTGCAGGAGAGGGAATAAGACGCTAAAGTGGACGTGGCGTAATTTATGGGCAGCATTTCAATGCGCGCGGCGGAAAATGAAGAAAGAAGAAGACTCCGGAGGTATATATGGGTGTCTCGCGAAGAAGAAGAAGCAAGGTCTTCATGCCGTGCACACACGTTTTTTTTATTTCCTTTAGAGAATCACAAAAGGAAGTGGTAGCGACGTGTGTGTGACATATGGAGGGGTTAGTAGGGGGGGGAGGGAGCGGTCCCTTCTTCACAAATGATGCGGCACTCCGTGGGGCGAGAAATGGAATAGCAGGGCTACCGGACCCATCTCTTGATGGCGAGGGTGGAGACTTGAAAAAGTACCGCCGTTTCTCTGAAGAGGACCCCACGATCAATTGCTTTCCCGGCAGCGGTGTCCCAAACAAGCAACAATCGTCCTTCCCAACGTTTCAAACTGAAACTGCACTACTACGGCGATGTATATCAATATCAAACTTTCAAGCGTACATACGCAACAGCATGAACAAATCGGTGCCTATTCAGAGAATCTGAATTCCCGCACGGTATATTTCTGTTTTTCTCGAAAAATTCCCGGAAAAATATACCGACGCGTTCGCCGAAAGAAACGCTTTTATTTTAGAAGAAAACTACTAGGCTCCTGAAATAGGAAAGACCTTGCGGAGTTTTATCGTGAAAAAATAGGTCTTTTCTCCCATTCCACCGAGAAAGAAAGAGATATGGGTGGCAATGCTGGCATACTTTTGGTATGTTTTAACATAGTTGCAACAGTCGCAAAATTCCAAATAAAAACACAAACGCCTCCGCCAGAAAATATTGTCGCGACCAGATGCGAAATATTTTCATTTCCTCCTTGAACGATAGTGGAGATAACCGAGAAATTCAGAAGGCACGCGGGTTTATCTCCGAGGGCAAGATTTTCTCCGAAGCTGGATTTTTGTGCGCAGAGACTTTCGCATGTAATTGGATTCCTGGACAATGTCCGTTGAGTCGCCCACCAAATGGTATGTCTGCTCTCGTCCAATCTTCCTCACAGTCGCACCAAACCCACACAAAACCTTCCAATCTCAACTGTCCAATTCATTACGATCAGTCAACCGACTCGCAGTGCTTAACATGTGCTTCGAAAGTTCGCAAAGAATATTTCCTTCTGAACTAGTGTCCGTTTTTATAAAAAAAAAAACTTGGGCAGGCGAAATATAGTGGAATGACATTCTGATTTAACGATAAAGATAGATGAAAGTTTTCCACAAACAAAGTACGAATCGTTTCGACCATCAGGTCATTCTCCAGTACAATATCTTGTAAAGAGAATGACTTGACGGTCGAAACACGTCGTACTTCGTTAAATAAATTTCTGGAAAATTTCCATCTCTCTTTTTTCTTTATATCCGTTTTAATATCTCCGGATGGCTATGTATTTGATAACAAAGTTTTGAAGGAGAGTATAGAATATTGGTGTCTGATGCTTGTCCAGGGCAAGAGATGTTTACGGCGGAGACTTTCGAAATAATTTCTTTTTAAATTCATAAGACAATGCATCTGTCGGGATTTTCTTTTTAGCCCGGATCCTTCAATAAATTACGTGGACGCCATTAGAGATTTTCTACCCTTTAATATGAATATTTTCAAACTTATGTCGAAAGATTTTCTTAATTCATCTATTCTTCTCGAACACAATTACATTTCATATTATCTTGAAATACCGACGAGTAACTTTTGGCCTATGTTTCATACCTTAAATAAAATTGTCATTTACGATGTCTTCGAGTATACGCTTCAGTTTATTAACTCATTTGATATTTTCCGTAGCATAATTGATGGGTTTCATTAATTACTACATGATATAATAGTAAGGACACGGATTCAATTGACGGATGAATAAAATGGGTTTTGATCCATCCGGTTAACATGGCGTCATATTAAATGGCACTACCCAATAAACGTTTTTACTGTCAATGAATTCTCACGAAATCACATCAACATGTCAACTGCATGATAGAAGATCGAAAAGTTTCTCTCAGAAAATGGAAATTAAACGATTTCTCATCCAATAGTCGCTCTTAGAACATGGAGTACTCATATTACCTTATTTAACGCTTCTATATTCTCTATCGCAAATATTTAAAAAATCAATTCATCACTTTACGCTACCAATTACGGCAAGTAATTATTTCGATGCGATGTTGAAAGGGATAAAATGATTTTTTTAAAAGGGCGAGATTCCTTAAATTACAGGAATAATGCCTCCTTGCACAATGGGTAAAATGGTTTGTATAGGCATAACGAGGAAAGTATAAAGAGAGTCAAGCAGTAACGTGTTGTAGAGACAAAAAATGCCGAGTCATTATTTTAACTTACTTCTAGCGTATATTACTTTATCTCCATCGTATATTGGCATATCTGTTTTGAAATCGCTCGTGAAATCATTTTAAAAAAAGGTAGCATTTGACTAAAACAGGATAAAATACGGCTAGACTTTATTCTTCTTCTCCAGTACTGCAAGTCGATGCTTACGTTAACCTTTGAATATAACTTTCTAATAAAAATATAAGTTTCAATTTTTAAGCTATTTACATCAGTACTAGTGCACAAAATGAAGGGTCTAATTTAGGATTAATTCAAAGTTGCTGGGAATGAACGATTATAATGAAGAAATAAGCTATTTTGTAGACATTATTATCATAACCGCAGACTATAAAAATTTTTTCGCTCACTTATACGAATCCAGTGAGTCAATTTTCATATGGAAATAAGGCGGAAAAAAATCAATTTCTCGCAAATGGCTGATAAAATGAAATTTGCACCACTGTAAAAAATATAGCCTCCGGGTCATTCCATGTGAATTCAACACACCTCTCAACCCGACCACTTCAGATTTCTTTCAAATTTGGTGTATGCAATGGTACTGGTAAGTGATGGAAAAATACCAATTTGTAGAGGTATATGATGATTTTGACAAAAGTTACAGGCCCGCAAATGTTGTAAATTTGTCGAAATTTCAGCGTGTCTCTCTAAAGGTAAATGACTATAATTCCGGTTCTATTCAAGGTAGAAAGATGAAACTTATGTTTTTGGAAAGGTAATATGTAGGGCTTTACATTGATATACAACATGGCCTATTTATAATAATTTCAATACTCGAGGTCATTGACCTTGACCTTTGACCTTGAATATCTCAAAACACCCCCCCTTCAAATTTTTTAATAAAAATATATGTTATTGCTCATACATTTTACTACACGCATACAAAATATCAAGATGGCACACTTAAGGCATCATGCCCAAAAAATTATTTGTCTACGGAACTGCACAAGCAAAATGCAAGAAGTACCACTTAAATATGAAATGCCCATTGTTGAATGGTATAGGTCGTGGCTATATCATTGCAGTGTTACAGAAAACAATATGATGGGTAGCTTCAATGAAAATACAGTTAAAATTGGTAAAAACCAGGGGTGGTTTCAAAGTGGGGCTATGGGGGCTTATCCCCCCAGGGACCTCAAAATGTTGCTTCGGCGTGGTCATGTCTTCATCGTGATGGGAAGTCGGTGTATAGTTGAAGGTACATGAAGGAATATTTACTTTGCTACACTGAAACAACTCTTGTGCTGTCAATATATGGTTATCAAAAGGTCTCTTGAGGCTTGCAAGTGAGGCTAGTCTTTTTACAGTCCCTGCAACCCCATCACAAGGTCCTTTGCCATGAGCTGTTGTAAAAAAATGCCATTCTGTTGTGACATCAAAGCCTTCCTGATGGTAGCTCAGATTGATGTAATTTTTTTCTGTTTTTGTATTGGGCAGCACATCCATCCGAAAAATAATAAATGTGCTTTGGAGTTAAAAAGTGGCATTTCAGGAAATTGATGAAATTGCGCTGGAAACAATACACACATACGATATCATGATGAAGGCAGTCAGATATTTCTACATATGACACATGTTGTATTTATTAGAGGTAACGTCTATATAGTAAGCCACGAATGGATGAATTGTGGCCTGTCAGTTATTCCAGTAAAATCCTTGAACTTCATCTTGAATGATGAAGGAGTAGTTCTCTGCAAAATCACAAACCACAAGATATTCATTCACATTGAGTTCTTCTTTCGTAGTTTTAAATAATTGTGACTGCTGTTGTGTTATAAATGAGTGTGGTATTATATGCTTTAAACTGGATGAAAATGCTTCTAGGAAATCATCCGTTGATTTTGTTAAAGTCTCTAAAACTGCCCTGCCAGTGGTTAACAAACACTTATACGACACTTAATCTATGCCAAGAGTAGACCTATACAAACAGTATAGGTTCCACTAGCACCCACAAGAACACAGTGCTTCGGCCGCAATTCACAAAATTTGGAGAATCCAATTTATAAATCTGGATATGTTTCCTTGAAATATCTGTACATTTCCTTAAGATTGTGCAACACTGGCTGCTTCTGCTTATGCAGTGTAACTCCATTTTCTTTCACCGACACATAGTCCTTTTTTCCGGGCATCATACGGCTCATGTTATAGTCACAATAAAAGTCACGTACACATGGACTGCTTTCTCACATAATGCCTTAACTGGCTTTGGATTTGGTGTTACCAAAATACCATGTTCTGCCACTAATTGTTTGGCTCTGCGTACCATGTAATCTGAGGCAAAAAATCCTCTCAAGGTTTTCCTAACACTTCAGCTCTTCGGAAGCACAGTCAGAATCTGTGCCTTGTCACATACACTTCTGAACTATGAAACTTATCTTTGAGCTGGGCTATGATTTCACTTTCTGCACTCTCTTCCTTTTCAGGTTGCACCAAATAAGTATGCTCCAAAACTGAGGCTACCTTTTTCAATTTTTCTGTTGGGTAATTTTTCTCATTTTGAAGTCTTTTTTTCACAGGAGATTCACCTAAGCACTGAAGGTTACTATTTAAATAATCCAGGGCAAGAGCAGGTGCTATTTCATTTTCAATTACATCTTCTTTGGAAGTTCATCAGCATGTTCTAATAACTTCTGTGATATTTTTTTTTGGCATTTACTGCAAATTTTCCCACCTATCAATACATTAGGTGATTCATTTGCCATCCACTCCTGAACGTCTCTCAAATTTTTCTTTACTCTTGCATGGCCTTCTTCTTTAAATGGATTGCAACAGTACATTTTTGACATGAAAGCCATTTTTCACAAACTACTGTTTCACATAAAAGAAATAGTGCTAAAGTTACTTATGCACTTCACTGTAGTTCCAACTGAAGTCACATCCTGGGACAAGCAACAGATAATTAGCTTAAATGACTGTCTGATTCTTACTCATACACTTCACTATAGTTCCAACTGAAGTGACATCCATGGACAAGCAACAGATAAGTAGCTTAAATGACTGTATGATTCTCACTTTAAATTAAACTCTCTGACTCTAATCAGATTAGTCTCTCACACCTTGATTCAATAATTAAAATATGTAATTAAGTTAACTGCAAATTAGTCTTAATTAGATTAACCCCTCAAGCGTGACTTTAAATGCCCGTGGTACCTCTTCCAGCGTATGCAATGAACTGTATGCGTCTTCAAAATGCCATGCCTAAAGCTTGCGCGATACACTGAAGGCATCCAAATCTTTCATTAAGAATTCCTATCTCTTAAGCTTCCATTTATGTACTTTTAGTGAGTATATATGAGACATATCTGCCAGCTTTCGTTTTGTGCCTCTTCATTGCCTTTGTTTGTGTGCTCGTATTATTTAATAATATCTTTTCCAGCTGATGCTAGGATGCGTCATCTAGGAGCAGCATGTGGTGGACCCTCAAAGAAGATTTCCACTCACGCTCCGATTTATGTGTTTTCATAGCGATTGTGTGCTCTGTGTGGGGAGAATGGATGCTTTCCTCTGTGGTTCATTATCATCTGCTTTTCTGCCTTATCGTTTCCTTTCTCTTTCATCCTGGCATTAATAGTGAGGGCATGGACCTGAATCTTGCAGCAAAGGAGGGGGTCCGAAAAAATTACCATTTTATCTAGTGTAAATTGGATACCCCTGGGGGGATTAGCCCCCCTAGCCCCTCTTAGAAACCACCCCTGGTTTTTACCAATTTTAACTGTATTTTCATTGGAGCTACCCATCATATTGTTTTCTGTAACCCTGCAATGATATAGCCATGACCTATATTGTTCAACAATGGGCATTTCATATTTAAGTGGTACTTCTTGAATTTTGCTTGTGTAGTTCCGTAGACAAATAATTTTTTGGGCATGATGCCTTAAGTGTGCCATCTTGATATTTTGTATGCGTGTAGTAAAATGTATGAGCAATAACATATATTTTTATTAAAAAATTTGAAGGGGGGGTGTTTTGAGATATTCAAGGTCAAAGGTCAAGGTCAATGACCTCGAGTATTGAAATTATTATAAATAGGCCATGTTGTATATCAATGTAAAGCCCTACATATTACCTTTCCAAAAACATAAGTTTCATCTTTCTACCTTGAATAGAACCGGAATTATAGTCATTTACCTTTAGAGAGACACGCTGAAATTTCGACAAATTTACAACATTTGCGGGCCTGTAACTTTTGTCAAAATCATCATATACCTCTACAAATTGGTATTTTTCCATCACTTACCAGTACCATTGAATACACCAAATTTGAAAGAAATCTGAAATGGTCGGGTTGAAAATGTCACTTTTCTGTGTTGAATTGACGTGGAATTACCCCTCCTGAAAATCCACACAGAAATCTTTCCAGAAAACGATATTCCCGAAAATGGCCTTAATATCACTTTCAGAATGCTGCCTTAGAACGACAACAGCTTTTGAACATCATAAAAGCATTTATCAACTTAAAATTAGGCGCAGAACTTAATCATAACACACATTAAGGTAAATATCGAAGAAAATATCCAGGATGATGAAGAAAAACCAACGATATCTATTTTGATTTTCAAAATTCAATTTTCTTCGAGACAATATTGTCTCCTCTATTCTCAAATTCAACAGCGAGGTAGAAGGAAATTAAGACGCCCTTGGGAGGATATTAGCGAGATGTTCACGTCTTACCGGGGGAAAAATGAGTTTTCACAGGACCAAGGCAAACGATCGTGCAGCTAATGGTAAGGGAAGCGTCGAAAAAAACACAAAAGGGAGAAGGACCAATAGTAATCTATTTGAGTCACAGCTCGCTCTCGGGGACAATAATAATAGTGATAATAAGAGGAGGGAGGTCTGGCCGTGAAGATATAGCAGGACCATAATCGCCTCTCGACTTCAGACGAGAGCTTTAAATGGATCTCTCCTGCTTTCTCTCCCTTGCTCTGTATCCGCGATAAAAGCCCTGGACCGCCACTCAACACATTCCCTCTCCAAAGAAGGCGACTCGACGGGCCAGACTGAGCGTCGTTATTAAAGGAGTTGGAGAGACGAAAAGGATAAGGAAGAGGTCCAGAGGAACGCGAAAGTCAAGTTCACGTCCAAATCGAAAACGAATTGGGCACGCTTGGCATTTTTTAACTCTTTTTCTGCCACCGGACCGATATATCGGCCCTCGCTGGTTAATCGAAAACTGCCAAGGGCCGAATTATTTCACTTTTTTTCATGATTGTGGCCTTTTCAACGGCTGTAATTCATTTAAACCCTCATAATCTTCCTATGGTTATAAGTGCAAATATATCTTAAGAATTGGGAAAAAAAACTATACGTATTAAATAAAATTAGGTAGCCGAAAATGCTTTAAATCTGAAATGTTGCTAATTCCGGAAAATAGCCTTGGCAGTCTTCGTGCATCCCACCTGAAATGGGCAGGCAGTGAAAGGGTTAAAGTACAAATTATAATTTTTTGGTGAATCTTAGTTTTTGGGTCGAATTTTAAATTTTTCCTCAGCAGCTACAGCAAGGATAATAAGAAAACATGCTTGCGTTTCGCCAAATAAACTCATTTTACTCATGCAGTTTCTCAATAACTCTTGATGAATAATCGAAAACCATTGCTCATATTAATTTTTCTACAGGGAGATTATAAACCATGCCTTCAGCATTAGTTGCATCATGGGTCCAACGAACGTTAAAAAGCTCTGCTGATTTACAATTGGCTTCATGCTCGTGTCTCCGCAGTGCCAAAAATTCCACTTCCATAGTCTTTTCGGAGAATTGAAGGGCTAATGTAATTTTTGACCCAGAGAAAGACGTTAAACAGCATTGAATACAACAGAATGTTGGGCAATCACAAGAACGCAGGTTTAGATTGATGATTTCCGCGGCGTAGATTGATACTTTTTTTAATGGTTACGGGCATTCTTTCGCATCCTTTAGCTAATTATAGAGAATTTCGCTGACTATCCTGTCGATGTCCTCAGGCCAAATGAGTCTGTAGCTAGTTCCAGTATCGTTTACCTTTATGTTTCATAAAGTATCAATAATAATATACACCAAACTGAGTGCTTGAGTCGTTCCTGAGTCTTTTCCAGGCGCAGTGAAGGAGATATCTCCGAGAGAATCTTCCTGAGAATCACCAAGGAGAGCTTTAGAATTGCTTTGACCTAATATTAGGTTGCGAACCGAAGGCGCATGGACTTCATCTCTAAAAATATTTCCAAGAGATCTGTGGATCCATTTTCAATAGGTTTCAAGGTTTGTAGATTCAGCTATTTTTTCTTTTAGTTGAAGCACGACGAGCATCTGATGGTTAAGTATCTTATCGATCAAAATACTATAAAAAAGCGCAGCCTAGCCAGACTTTGGAGTGCCATGACGGAGTCACTTATACGTGAACGTGAACTTGCGAAATTTCAAAGACTAAAAATCATTTGCCTTGACCGGGAACTTAAGCTTATAAAATTTCTGTCGCAAGCCTCGGGTCTGTGGGACAACGAGCATAAACACGCTGATTCGTGGCGATTTGTGGCGATGTATGCCGGGCAGAATAAATTGTCAAGTCATCTTGGGCCAATAAAATTCCCCTATTAGTTTGTAAAGCACAGCACTAGATGAACGGGTCTTATCATGTACACTCGTCAAGGCAAAAGATTTTTCCCTGAGAAATTTCCGTACTGAGTTGAAATATTGCACACGCACCAAATGAACAGAAAGAATTATAAATCTCACACCTTAAAATAACCACGCAACCACATTCCTCTCCACTAGGTACCAATGGATGAATTCTGAAACTGACCCACAAAAACAAGACCAAACTCGGGTTTAAAAACTAGATCTGTACATTGTAATTCAGGCGTCAAACAAGCATAAATTTATTTAAAAATTATTTCTTAATATTACCTGCATTCATACTCCACATTGCTAATTCCAGCCTACTTTTCCTTTAAAATTCTCTCATTTTATGGCCCAGGCAATATAAATTCTCTTATAGCAGTTCCGTAATATATATTTCTTTATATCTCCTCCGAAAGAGCCGCCTACCCACTATAAATAGCATTCCTTCCAAACGACCCCAAAGATCTGAGTAGTGGGCGTTGGATGGTGAGGAATGTGGGAGTCGGGAGCAAGGGACAAACCGCTGCGAAGACGAGGGGAACGAAATTGAAGACGGAACAAAGGAAAGAGCGAAAAGCCGAGGCAAAAATCTGACCCAGGCCACGCATGGCTCACTCACACAGTAAATAACATACCGTAAATTCACGTGACACATGTCTTGACTCTAACGGCCTATGGGAATCCAAAGTTCAACGTTTCAGGAGATTCTAGCATAAATCTGTGACAATCGTAATCATAAGAGCAAATACGGCCCTAGCAAGAACGGCTTAAGGAAATTATTTTATCCAACTGTCACACGGCCGTAGAACGCTTCTGCATAAATAGATATTGAAGGTTGTTTTCGTTAGTGATGGGTTAAGCCGACCGCAGACCAATCTATAACAGCTCTTTCATTTCCCTGCTTCTATAGAGAGGAGCTAGGCACACAAAGTATCATTTCATTTCCCCTTGTCGAAGGACCTGCTTGAGATAAATACACAAATTCACTCATAAATAGAGACTAAAAAGCGTTTCATTGGATTCACACTGTAGCACATTATTGATTTTACTCAAAACAATGACAGCGGAGTGTATTACTAAAGAATGTGAAAAAGAGAGAAACCATAATTTAAGAATCAAAATTTTCACAATCAAGGTAATAAAAGATTTGTAAATATTCATTTAGTAGATTATATGTGGATGATTCCGATAAACTATACCTAAATCCAAGTTTTTTTTTATTTCAGGCGATATTTATAGAAATGCATAGTAGTCACAATCACAAAAGTGATTTGTAATTCCTAAACTAAATTTCATTCAACCGACCGAGATTTCAGGAAAATACAGCAATTACCAAGGACAATAATTGGCCGATATCTGGATCAGTTGGATTAAATTTATTACTAAAATTCTCTAGGGATTATTATTTACAGTGCGTCATGCTTCTATTGCCGTAGATAGATATTGTATAAAATTACATCTTATATTTATGAAGGCTGTGAAAACTTCTGCGAAAACGTATCATTTTAATTCAAATTGGTTGTCGTAAACTAATCGTAAATGAGGACGAGGACGGTAAAACTCAATAAAAAATCGATAATATCGTAACTAAAGATACAGTAACGGGAGAGGGATCGCAATAAATCTGTATTCGCTTTACCCATTTTACTCTTTCCCACTGTAATACATTGGAATGAAACCCGATTACGAAATACGAATCGAATAAGTATTTAGCACGAGGTTAATGATAAAGATTTGAGAGGGATGGTATAAAAAGTGTGATTCTAAATACTAAATTATGCCGAGAAACAAATTTTGTGCCCTTCATTGTCAACAGATAAGAACTTTTAAAGGCCGTTTTACACGGGGCACGGAATTGCGCAGGCTAGAAGTGCATCAATTTCCAAAATGGCGTGGAATTGCGGGAATGCATGAACGAAATGAGAACAGGGGCTATTTTGCCGTCTCGCATCAACGCATTCTCGCATGTGTTCTAGCAATTCACCGCTTTACACGACGCAATTTTGATTGCGCCTTCGCACGTACGTCAGATTGCGCAATTCCATAAACCGTGTAAAACGGCTTTAAAGTTTAAACACCATAATATCTTTTAACTTGGTACACTCCGTTGAAATTACTAGCCTTTTCTAAAATTATAAAATAATTGTTTCAAATGATTAATTAACGGTGAATGTGATGAATTACCAAAAAAGTCAAAATAAAAATGAAAGCTGCAGTAAATAAAAAAGACAGTTGCCACAGTGTGAACGAAACCCTTGGGGCGGGCTCGCGGGTTACACTCCTGGGGCAGGGTTTATAAGCGCGAGCTTTTTACCTCTGCACTCAGAAGGGGGAGGACAGGAAGGAGAAGGGAAGGAGGCGCCGCCGCGATGGGAGCCCGACGATGCCTCCTGGGAGGGGATAGGGAAGGAAGGGAAGGGACGAGGAGTCCCGCACCGTCACAAGGCGGGCGGGCCCTACTAACAGCGAAACCAAGCTTACGCAATTAATATGCTACCAATCCTAGTAGATTTTCCTATGAGGAAGAAAAATCTATCGATCGAATCGGTAGATACATAGTTGCCACAATAAATCACTAAGCCATACACAGACAGAAAATCAGAAGCAAAAGGTAAAAATAACAGCTTAAATTACTGGATGTAGACTTTCAAGGCCGCATAGTAAAGACTCGTGTGTCACCTAACATCAATTTAATTAAAAAATATAATCATTCATACAGAGCTACCGGGCAGGCTAATTATAATTAATAGGCACAGTTACAGAGATGATTTAATTTACGTTGGACGACAGAGTGCCTTGGTGCCAGAGAGAAATGGTGCCTTTTGGGATTTGATTATGAAATAATAAAACAACGGTGAAGCAGAAAATATTAATGAGGAAAAATGTGTGCCAAAAAAATAGAACTCCAAATGAATCTTCTGTTCCCGAAGCATGCTTCACTAGGAGCTACCTAAATTACAGAAACTCGCGAGAAAAATCAGAACTAGAAGTAAACGTACTATGCATCGAGTGTACTTTACTTAAAAAGAATAAGTTGACTGGTGAGTTTCATGAAAGAATTTTGCCCAAAATTATGAACACAAGCAATACTATCTTACAAACACTGGACGACATTCTAAACAGACCTTTTTTCTAAAATATACTGAATGCTGTCTCGAGCTTGAATTAATGAGGAGGGTGAAACCGCTAGTTTTAGAATTGAAATTACTGAACAACGTGCATTTAAGGAAAATAATGTCCAGAATTTTAATAAAAATTTATAATTACAACAAGATAACGCTTCCCAGAAGCACTTTTCATTAAAATGTCAAGCGCTGAAGTGCCATTAAATCCTCAATTCATTCCACTGAAGTTTTGTAAGCATCTGAGTTACAAGTGAACACATATGGCCAGTTTTACATCCAGCGTTCAGAGGTCATTTACGTAATCGTAAACAAACGAGGAATACATCAGTAATATATGTTTTTTAATAATTAATTATATCATCCTGAGAACAAACTTGAAGTTTTACAAGAATGCCGATAAATGGGCAGAAATATAAAACATAAAACGAATAACATATTTTTAAAAGGGCACGTATAGAAAAATATCATCTATCATTCCTCTTCGTTACGTGAGAGCATTGAAGAGCCATTTCATTAAAAAAACAAAGATAACCGTATGATTCCAATTTAATTCGCGTGATTTCCAGTGCTTTCAGTTAGAAACAGTGCTTTCAACATGCAAGGATAAAAGTCACGGCTCACACTCCCATTTGAAATTCATCAATAGTATGGCACCTCCGTACACACGGGACGACTATCAGTGCTTTCATTTTAACTCGCTCGTATGTAAAGGAAAGACAGAGAATGTGACGATTCGTTTGTCAGCACGATGATAGTGTGTCAATTAAGGCTATAAAACCACTCTTTACGGCACAAGAAGATATCAGAGAGGATTTCTGTCCCTCCGATGATGCTTTCAGTAGCAACGCGAGCATGATGACGAAGGAGAGAGATGATGTACTCCCGCTCTAGACGAGTTGAAACCACATCACATCCGCCATTAATGCAGGAAGTCGACTTTGAATGCATGACGGAGGGATTTTAAGCAGTTGCTAATAATTAAAATGCCTTCACGCGTCTAAGGCAAGTGTGAAAGCACGTACTCCTCCACGAGGCACAGGGAAGAGCAATCCGAATTCTAGGTCACACAAGCCGGATACATTAGAAGCACAACAAGTCATGACTTTAGGGAGTAAGCTAGATGATTACCGGTGTTCATAAAGTGATGTTATTTTGATGAGGAGGTATGATGAGAGTTAGGACGATCAGTACGCGTCCGTAACTGCAGGAATCTAGTTTCAAAATGGCTTACTTAAAAACCTTAAGGCTTCTAACACCACGTAATGCTACTCCAAGAAGTAGAGTCAAATGAATTTCAGCTTCAAACAACTATGGTGGAGGAAAGTTCCATCAATGCTCAATTTATTGATGGCATCAAAACGACCCCTAACAAGCAAACTTGTCAGATGGAGCTTTATATTTTGATCAATTAGGCTGTAAACGCTATCAAAACTTCTCTTGAGTAAGTCAATAATATACGCTAGCGGATATGATTTCTCTTCATTTATGATAATTATATGTAGGGTACTAAATCGGTTTACATCTCAATGTATGAAACTTTATGCGTGGCCTTCGGGCCAACTATCTTTCAACAGTAGAGGGGGAGGGCAGCCCACGAGTAAATCTACTTTTGGATCAGAAAATTGAACGCTAGGCTGTTTTAATTGAATAAATGCCGTGGACTTGAAGAATTTCCCTTCTCGCTCTCTCCCTATGTAGAAAAGCATTTATTTTTTGATTTGGTGACAAATTTTCCATTTTAATTGGATGTTATTGTCTTTAAATAATCAAAGGATATATAAATATTTGAATGAATATTTTTATTATGCTCTAGCTAAAACCTATAAAAGAAAAACAATAGAAAATACATCAAATGTTTTACTCTTAATAAATAACATTTAGACAAAATATGGCATTATAGAGATTATTGCTAGTCACAGAAATAGTAAATATTTAGACAAAAAAGTAAAATATTCAATAATAATAACAAAAATATAAGTATGTAAGTTATAGTCCCCACAATAGGTATTCAAATCAGAGGTAGAATTCCAAAGTCAACATCATATCTAGCGGAATCGCTGCATGTGAAGTGCCCTCATAAAAACGTATATCAGGTATCAGCAAATCTTAGGAATTGAACCCGGGTCCCCGGGGTGAATACCATCACTCATGGTGCTAAGTTGTTTGGAGAAGATGACCGACGCGACGGCTTTGGTCACGTGCAACACTAGGGAAGGATAAGCATGGATTGGAGTGGGAAACCCGGCCTCGACATTAGCCTACTCCAAACGAAAACCCCCAAATCGTCCAATTTATTTAACCTCCTATTCGGCGGACTGAGAGCTGTGATGAAGAACCCTTCACAGATTACTCCAGCAGGGAAATGGGTACCAGGGTAGTCTCTGAAAAATATCTTCCACCACCAGGATTTGAACCCTGGCCCACTAGGTGTGAAGCCAGCATCCAAGCCACCATGACCACGTTTTCTAAATTTCATCCAAGGTACTCTACCCCATTACTCACATTGATTGTTTTCTGATTCCAACCCAGATATGATTTCATTCGTAATCTCCCGTTCCTGCCATTTTGAGACGAATCCTTCATACCCGTGGACACGATGTTCCGTCACATCTCACGTTCCGACTCGTTGCGCTCGTCCCCCGTCCCCCTGTCTAAGCTCGTAAACTCTTTTAAGGTTTTTCCATCCGAGGGTTTTGTATTTCCTCCCGCGCATTTATTACGGCGGTAAATATTCCCCATCCGTCCTCCCGGGGCAGACACGACCTCTGACGTCTTCCGCGCGTCGCCGCCGCTGGAGCGCGGATCCAATCCGTCGGTTTAAGGTTTTTCCTTTCTCCTCCGCGCGGAAATAAAAAGGCTTCCGTTGTCGGAATTAATAAGTGAATCGACCCCAAGTGGGGCTTCCTTTTTTATTCATCCGCCTCGCTCCGTTCCAACTCTCCCTCCGTGATGGAGTGATGGCCGGGTGGTTAATACTGTAGCGGGTTTTTTTTCGTAGGTGCTGTCGGGGAAGCTGATAGTAGAGACAGAAAAAAACTTAACTATTATCAATGGACCAGTCTTTTTGTACGAACTAGTGAGTTTACGGCTGGAATAAATCTTCTTCGCAATAAGATTTACACGTTTATTTCTCGTAGTAAGTGGGTGAATTTCATTCTTGAACTCTTTCGTACTATGTTCTCGCTCTTTTTCCGAACGTTTGGAAATTCAGGTCAACAAACATTTTCGATCCCAAAAATGAGTTAATGGCTTTTCATTTAGCAAGAGGCGTTTGAAAAGTCGGTGTATCTAGGTCCCTAGTAAGATAAAACCCCTAGTAACTGAAAAACGGGGGAAAATGGAAGTAAAATTTTATTTCTTATATCACAGAAACCTTTGCGAACTTTACCGATTTCTTTCATACTTTTTTGGTGCATTGTTACTAATGGAAAACTGAACCCTGTGATATTTATCGGCATTGAACTGGAGCCGTAGTAATAAGAAAATCGATAGTGGGCATTGCCCATTGGGCATGGTGGGCGTCGAAATGCCCAGTGGTCAACATCCACATAACATTTTAAAGCCAGTTAGAATTGTTGTGGAGTCGTCTTGATTACGCCCAGGTGCCGAGTTTTTGCAGCTATGTGTGCAAAAATGCACTGTAAAGGTTGCCTACCATTAGTTTTCAAATTGCAATAACTTTCCTGTACGACTATGAGGATACATAAGATCTCACACGGTTCAGTTTTCTATGATGGAAAATAAAGCTACAAAGTATGGCAGTAATCGATGTTTAATACTTCGCGAAGGTCCCGTGTAAGTTAAATTAGTTATTATGGTGTGAATACCTGAATAAATCTTTTGGGTCATACATTTTGTAGTTGTTTGCTCACCTTTTACTCTGCGATCCTCAGATGCAGGACATCGATGCCCAGTTCACGGGAACTTGACTCAAATCGTCCTATCTATTGCGTTGTAAACTGATAAGAAGCATCTGCTGGCCTATTGCAACTTAAAATAGTGCAACTCAACTCATAGTACTCGGTAGGCAGAGAAACTCAAATATTGTTTGTTTTCTCAAATTAGAAAGTGCCATGCGAGAAATCTTAACCATGCTCTGTAGGTACAAATGTTAGGTTCCCGATAGTATAACTAGGTGATATCTAGGCAAAGGATAGATATTGATTATCTTGCGCTGCAACACGCAACAATGGAATCGCAATCGTCAGTAAAAAGACATAAAGAGAGAGAAACTTGGGAACTTTCAACAATCAACACCAAACATTAAATCATTCAGCCTGTTGACGATCATGAGAGCACATGAAATCCTCTCTGATCCCTACAAAGGATACAATTATAGCGAAGGAATTAATGATGGTGCTCCTTTATGTGAAACCTTTCACATAAAATCCCTTTCGCAACTGTTATCATCTTAAATCTCTTTCTCAATTCTTTTACTCCTCTTTCCCCAATGATTATAGGCCATTTCTTACGATAAAAAACATTCATTTTGGGGATCGCCCGTTAAAATAAGAATAAAATACGGATCGGGCTAGCGGAAAGGCACTTACTTTCTTTTTCCAATTCATCCGTGTCTTATTCCCTATTTATGATCGTCCTTTGTCAAAGTTGGACGATGCGGGTTGCACGAGAAGTTTGATGAGCACGTTGCTCCCTAGTGCAATCATGTTTTATCAGAGAATGCAGAGGAGCAAGTTGGCCTAAATAAGACGCCGATTTCTTCTTCAGTTCACAATTTTTCCTTTGGCTGAATTCTCACCCACTTTTTATGGCTAAACTTGATATTTTTCCCGCATTTTCCTACTCATAAGCACACCATAGTATTCGCGTGCATTGAAACTGGAAAGTGTGGCATATTTATGCCTATACCGGTAAGTTATTTGATGCAGTTCGAAGTAAAATGAATTTAAAAGTTTGTTATATTGGTTTGATGCTTAAAAGTATAATCAATTCCTTGAATTAGTTGTTTTTAAGTCTTCACTTGACCGTTTTAATGTTGTGGAAACCTTATATTTTCGTCATTTGTTCATTCATAGTTGCCCTTCCTATGCTTTCTTTTCTTTGCTTCCTGTCGATGTTATCCGAGTAAAATTACTCTATTAGCAAATAATGAAATAGGGTGTTGATATATTCCTACATAAGTTGATTAAGACAATTTAACCAAAAATTGCCACTTGAATGGACCCGGGAAAAATGAATTTTAATTATCCATGATAAAGGAACACAAATGGTAATTTCCACTTTTTTAATTCATAACTAAATAACGGGTCATGATTTCGACACATAGTGTAGTTTTCAAGGCTCGAAAACAGAAAAATGTGTTGAAAGCATGGTCGATGTTGAGTTTCTAATTAAAAGTGTGGAAATTACCACCTGTGTTCTTTTATCATGGATATATCGAACTTCCACAAAATCGATCCTGAAACGATTTTATACGAAATTTAATTAGCTAATAATGCTGCTGATTCTATCAGGTAAAAATTTGTAACATGCTTTACTATATTTGTTCAACCTTCAATCTCCAATTTTATCATTATTTACTCATTAACGGCTAAAAAGCAACGCAAAATAATCAAATTGGCAGAGAAATCAAGCAACACAGCTAAAATGTAGAAATCAAAAGTGGGTACAGAAAAGAAATCAATGGAATTTATGCTCGCTAAATTACTTAATCCAAAAAAAGCATGAGCTCAAAGAGAAACTCAGATAAAATGAAACTCAACAATAATGAAACTAAAATGAATGAAATAATAAACTTTATATGATGTTTCATGGAGTTTAGGTCAAATTGAAACCAAGTTATAGCCAACGTTTCGATTTATGTAAAATCATCCTCAGGGGTATGAAAATGAAAACATGAACAATATAAAATACAAAGATGACAGCGATATACAATTGTTTTACATAAAAATGTTACGATCGCGTTTTTCAACAGTAAAAGGTGGTATAACACTGTGTGCTATTGCTAGCCACAGCATAAGCAATGGCCATGTTTTTGATTTTGACAACGCTGAAATTTTAGATAATGAGATTATATTGAAAAAAAGACTTTTCAAAGAAATGGTTTACATATCTAAAACTAAAAACAGTTGTAATAAAAAAACAGACATTGATAACCTCAGTAAAATTTATTTTTATTTAATCAATCAAAATTAATGGTAACTAGGTGTTGCAATACCTTAGAAACATAACATCAATAAATATGTACAAAGTTAAGAGGTATGTCAAAATTCTTTGTATATTATATTCTGTTCTGATATATATATATGTATACTTTAAATTATATTACTGTAAAAAAACGCGATCATAACATTTTTATGTAAAACTATTGTATATCGTTGTCATCTTTGTATTTTATATTGTTCATGTTTTCACTTTCATAGCCCTGAGGATGATTTTACATAAATCGAAACGTTGGCTATAACTTGGTTTCAATTTGACCTAAACTCCATGAAACATCATATAAAGTTAATTGAACAAGGCCAAGAATAGAAGAGGAAAAGTTGAAATAATAAAAGAATAAAGTGAAGGATCGTGTAAGAAAGAATTGTTCAAAAAAACCATCATCTTCCACCTTCAATCAATAACAGTCTTCTTTTGAGATAATTTTTCGATGGTGATTTATAATCATTTAAACGAGAAATTTGGCCCAGTCTAGTCGAGTCAATAGCGAAGCGAGTTAAACTGCTACCTCTCTGCCTCCCACTCGTCTTTCCCTGTCTCAAGTGCAGCGGCGCACACCTCGGTTTTTTCTCATATGTAATTATTTTAAATACAGGGAAATGTCAGTAGTAGACTATTATATGATCTGTGTTAAGCGGTACGTTTGTCGCATATGCTGTACAACTATCCAATGAATATTTTGTGGTGGGTATCAACATAGGGTGAACAGATGAAGTGAAATATCTGGGAGTTACGATAACTTCGAACAAATTGCGGGGACCACACGCAAAAAACATTTGTGGGAGTGCCATGAAGTACCTGGGATTCTTCAATCGTGTTGTGAGAAAATTTTCGGACGTAAAAGTAAATTAGGGGTGCTACGGCGCACTCGTCACTCGTCAAATGGAATCCTAATCAGGGCGATTTAATCCGTGAACGTGATATAATACAAAGGAAAGCCAGGCAATTTTTCAAAAACCCTACAGAAAGCGTTAATCAGACGTTAAATAAATTATACTGGGAGCCGCTACTGACTCAGAGAAGACGCTGAGAGCAGTGAGAACAAATAATCTGACCCGAGTGGAGTCATTTGTACATGAGAAAAATTATTTTAGCATTAGCGGGTGATCAATAATTTACATAAATACATCACGGGATGAGATATAATAGTCATATAGATAACTTGACGGTAAACATTTAAATTTTGTCCTAACATCAACATTTTTTTGAGTTTTGAATAGATGGTGACAAATGTTTTATTTCTAATGAGCTATCATTAATGAACACGGTTTCGAATAAAAAGAGTTCGTAGATTTTTTTATTCTGTTTTGAAGAAACCAAAGGGATTCTAATCGGAACAGATGACGTGGAAAGAAAACCAATAAGAATGATAAGCGACACTCTCTCCCTAGTTCCCAGCGGGAAGAATAAGCAGGAGCATTAAGTCATACTCATCCGATGATTTCCATTCATAAATATTCCACTCATTTCCATTTCATTTCCGCCATGGCGTCCTCTGCGAAACGCAACACGCATTGGGATGCCCCCACGAGCAATGCAAACTGTTGGATCCAGCGTGTTTCAACTCGCTAGCGAGATGTCATTATAGATCGCCCAGATGGCATTACCGATGGAAACACAATACATTCGGTTCGTTGGCACGACCTGATTGAAGGTCAAATGCTAAAAACCCCAGCGGTCGAGGTGAAATTTGCTTTTACACGAGAAAGGCAATGCTGGAATATCAGCTTGGATATCATGGCGATACAACTGTTCGTTAATGAGTATTATGGGGTTCATTGCCCTATATCCACATCGAATGCCCTCTTGAAGGTTATTCTGAGGGCGCAGAAAGTGTTAATCTGACGTGTCAAATCATAATTTTAAAGGAGTAATCCAGATTTCAATCGAGTCTTCTATCATTATGCTCCGTTCTATTGTATCTTATTGAACAAAAGAGGTAGCAAAGAACTCGTTCGTTCGAATTTAGGAGCGGAGCAATCATTACAATGATGGAATTTCATTTCATGGTACATTCTCATCGATTAAGGAAGTAGAAAAAAATTTGTACGCGCGTATTTCAATGTTATTCC